>NC_068982.1:11076647-11078084 GCF_001194135.2 Octopus bimaculoides | reverse complement strand
GTGTGTGTGTGTGAATGATTTTAGTTATGCTTACTTTTGCAATACTTTCGGTAGAAACCTCATAGATATGAGATAGATAGAAAGAAACACGCAGAGAGAGAGAGAGAGGGAGAGAGAGAGGGAGAGAGGGAGAGAGAGAGAGAAAGAGAGAGCGTGAGAGAGGAATAAGGAGGAGAGAAAGTGTGTGTGTGTGTGTGTGTGTGTGAGAGAGAGAGAGAGAGGGAGAGAGTTGTTGAGGCCTAGTTCGGCCCCAATCAAGTAAACAAATGATTAAGAACATTCCTGTGGTAAACATGCTGTCTTTAGCGTGTATGTTGAACTACAGTATCTAATGTCCTCTCATTTTGAAGACAGCAGGGACAATTTGAAAAAGATTTGATTGCAATTTTTAGTAGGTTGAGCTCCTTCATTAGCTGCCTTCAGAGGGGAAAAGAGAGTGTGAGTGAGAGAGAGAGGGAGAGAGAGAAATATATATATATAATATATAGATCATAATTGCAAACAAGACATATAGAAAATTGACGATTCGTTTCCAGTTATATAACCGAATCCTTTACCATGATAGTTGCATAGATAACTATTATACATTTTTATGAAAGTTATATATTCTATTCTACAGCTGTACATTTTATATCAAAATTATACATTTTAATTCAAAGATATGCATTTTAAATTGACGCTCACACGGCATGTGTAATATTTATGACATAAATTATATAATTCAATGTAAGATGGCATTAAATATTCAAAGCACCAGTTCGAGACTGAAAAGAAAAAACATGCATACAAACCGATTTTCAAAGTTTTCAGTTTCGAATGGGTGTCCACACTACCTAAAATTCACTTAACATTTAAATATTAGCAGTTACTTAATCGATAATTTAATATCAGATATCACCTTATTGAACAAAGCTATCAACGACGTATGGTGACTATATGAAGGAAAGCTCTCGCATGTAATCTTTATATAAAGGTCACGTATCTTATACCAAAATAAAGTTGATAGCAAGCTCATAATTCGTTTATAAAAGTAATTTATTTTGTAATATTGCCTAAAATATTTGATCACTTTTGTAGCGGAAAAATAATTAAACTTCAAACTATATCTGTGAATAAGAAAATATCTCCATCAAATTTATGACACTTCAGTGTGATAAAATCTGAAATTTTTCACTTTTTGTAACTACATTTTTACTATTCATTTATATTGTTTTTTGAGCAAACTATAATGAAACTTCAGAATGGAAATGTAAGATGAGAGATTCTCAAATGTGCTAGAAGTTCAAAAACGCCTGCAAAACCAATAATAATATGTATCTGTTTACAGACTGGCAGGATAAACAAACAATGGCCACTGAATGTTTTATAAGCAATGATAATTGAAGAAGCAAATGATTTTTTTTTTTTACTCTGAACTCTACAATACTATTCATTATT
>NC_068982.1:11049169-11076637 GCF_001194135.2 Octopus bimaculoides | reverse complement strand
TGTTCTGAGTTCAATTGTTCTGAGCCGCCGAGGCCGACTTTGCCTTTCATGCTCTCGTCGTCGATAAAATAAGTACCGGTTACGCACTGAGGTTGATGTAATCAACTAGACCTCTTTCGTAAAAATTCAGGCCACGTGTCTAGAGTAGAAAGGATTATTTAACCCAGGTTAACTCTGTCGAAATTTTGAAGATAGTTATATAAATAGGGATAACAAACATACGGAAGCGTCCAGTTAACCTTTATTGCAGTAAATAAACCAAATACAACTGTCCTCAAACGAGGACAGTGGGTTAAAATGGGTTAAAGGCGGCGAGCTGGCAGAAAGTCACGTTCCTTAATGTTCCGAGTTCGAATCCTACCAAGATCGACTTTACCGTTCATTCTTCCGGGGTCGCCGGTAACAATAAATACTTGTCTAGTACTGAGTGATGTAATTATTTGTACCTTTTCCCTCAACATTATGGCCTTGTGTCTCTGTATTAATATTTACAACGTCGCTGTAGAGCGCCCAGATTTCTTTACCTTTTCCCGGGATCGATTAACTGAATATCTGCTAGTTTCTAGAAACGACATGATTAATCCCTTGACCATATGTTGGCCTTGTGTCGATGCTAAAAACTATTATCAGGGTGCCTTTTAGAATGTAGCATGTAAGAAGCAGTTTAATTGCAGTGACTAGGATATTTAAAACATTAAATAAAATGTGTATAGATCAACTAAAAATTATTCTTATATTGATCAATTCAAATACGATCCAGTGAGGGAGTCTCCACGTAGTCATCCGACTTTATTGAAATAACAGCCACATCTCCCTCATATCACATTCTATCGATTTTAAAAAGTAAGAGTATATTATGTCACGTAGTCCTAGATCAGTGGTTCTTAAATATTTCTCATCTCTGGACCCCTTTGATTATTTTTGGTGGACCTCTGTAACTATTTAATGTTTAAAAACTAGTTTGATTGATATTTCTTTCAAAATATCCATTTTGTTTTACACGCATTCACTTGTGTAGATTGAACTATGTAAAACATTCGAGAAAGAAATCTTGTTTCTTACTATAAATACATCCAAAGTAAAAATTTTTCATCGAATATTAATACGCTACTGTGGACCCCAATTTACAATTTTGTTTACCAGGACCCCTACCCAAAATCTTATATAAGCTTTAGCGGGCTCATACGGGAGAACCACTGTCCTAAATACTCTATTCCTGAGAGCAAGAATGTACAGTTACAGCTGGAAAGTCTTCGACCCTTAGGATTCTCATTCAGGGCTGACCCTTGCTAAACAACTACTAATCCTTTCCAGCGATATAAATACAATATAGAAGCAACATGTCGGGGTGTATGAAAGGTTGAGCCACCAGATCAAAGACGTTGAGTCCAAATACATTGTTAGAGTTCCATTGCGTTTCTCAAGTTGTTCGATTAATCCTAAGTAATTTAGCTGCAAGAACAGGTATTCAAATCACTTGGATTATTGGGTGCAGGTGTCTTCATATCCTTCCGTTCAGAACACACACATACGCGCGCACACACACACACACACACACACACACACACACACACACACACACACACACACACATTTAAGCTGGCACAGTGGACCTGAGTTTATTGAACTTAAGTTTCCAATCCTTCGCTTTCCTTGGATGTTTCCTTAGATGTCATTCCATAGGAAATTGGAAAATTGAATTTAAGTCGAAAGCTGTCAGTTGCACTGAATCAGTTCTTATTTGTTTATTACACACTCTTCTTGTGTATTAAGAACGGCGCATGACTTTGTTATTTATTCGTGCATTAGTGCAAAGAGGTTACATAAGTTACAGAGATGAAGATGATGAGCATTCAAGACAGTTTCCGGATATCATGAGACCATTGCGATTGATGTTTCAGTTTGAATATTAGAAGGTTAAAATTTGTAAGGAAAGTTTAGGTCATGGGTGCGTTCTCGAAGGTTGCATTCATGAAGAACAAGGATTAGAAAAAGTTTAGAGCGAGGTCTACGAAGTAAGAAAAATAGAGCGAAGAGACTGGTGTGACGGAATGGCTTGAATGGAAAGAGTGTGTAGCTTACAATAGTTATATAAGGGGCCAAGAGAGTCAATTGCGCGTCTTTGAGTTAGCCGTTGCCGTGGGTTGGTGACTTAATTATTGTCAACCAGTCAAATGGACTTCTTTTGGATAGTATCTAGGATGTATTTGCGTATAAGATTAACGTCTTTTAATTAATGTAAACAGTACTCCAATGTAACTGTTGAATCTTATAAAGGAACATCAACTGATTAGCTATATAATATTTTCTGACTCTAAGGCGGCGAGCTGGTAGAAAATTAGCATGCCGGGCGAAATGCTTAGCGGTTTTCGTCTGCCGTTACGTTCTGAGTTCAAATTCCGCCGAGGTCCACTTTGCCTTTCATTCTTTCGGGGTCGATAAATTAAGTACCAATTATGCACTGCGGTCGATGTAAGCGACTTAATCCCTTATTGTGGGCAATAAAAGAATAAGGTAGGTAGGCAAAGTCGACCTCGGCGGAATTTGAACTCAGAACGTAAAGACAGACGAAATACCGCCAAGCATTTCGTCCGGCGTGCTAACGTTTCTACCAGCTCGCTGTCTTCTTAGCTGCATGAAATTACCTGGGAGTAAAACACGTAACTTTCAACAATATCGGCATAGAGCTGATTAACAGGTTGCTTACTGGAAGACCCAAGGTGTTTGGTGAGCAAGAATGTTGTATTGTTGGTGAATGGGAGTTAATTGCATGACGTAATAGATGCAAAGGTGTTGTTAGGTTAGTTTTGAAAACGAGAAGACATTAATTTCCAGTATTTCTATACGAGATAGGTGTGGGTATTATCTAATGCAGACAATTGTAGAACGATGAGAGAGACTCATGGAGAGCTGTGTGCATTGAAAGCACCAAAAATGATGCTGATTCCAAGAAAGGAAATCAAATAGCTCATTATGACTGCAGGCATTTGAAGGAACAGTCGAGATAACGGATGAATTTGCAAAATTAGGTAAGCGCGAGTTGCCAAATTAACTACTAGTCGATGCTAAAATTTCGCTTTGATCTTAGCCAAAAGGCCGAGATGTAAGCGTAAAATTCGCTTTTGAGACAAAGGTGAGGTGTAGAATGTAACATTGGTTGTAGAGGCAAGTTGGATATTGAACCTGAAATATTTGTGCCAGAGAAGAATATAATATGTAGTTTTCATGTTAGTAGCAGCTGGGTAGAATCTTGGGTGGAGTAAATTTCTTGGCTGTTAGCGTATATATATATATATATATATATATATATATATATATATTCAGGGCATGTACTGACAAAGTTATATACATGTAAATGATAAGATTAAATTAAACTAATATGATTACCGAAATTTTTTCTCAGTCTTACTACTTTGCGTATTAATGCACTTATCTATATTTCTCTGAAGATCGAATTATTAATAATAGTCGCTGATAATTCCCCAAAAAGTAGTGAAAGTCCTCGCAGGGTTTTTCTTTGAAGTTGTGTTGCACAAGTAAAATGATAGATTCTGAAATTAAGTTATTTCCTTATATTTATGAAACTTCCCCCTTTTTCGTTTATATTATAATAAATTCTTGCATATCAGAAGTGTTAATATCCGAATGACATTCGAAGGTTTTAGATTTATTCCAAATAATTTGGTTTATTTCTGATGGCGTAGGAAACCAACGAACTCCATCTCTAATTTTCTTAAGCTTTCTTAACTTAAGAAATCTATAAAAACGTTTGACCTTAAGTGGTTTTCCAGTGAAATAGTTCATCTATATTGTTGCATATGTTTAATTTGCCTGTCACTCATTTGTCAAATGAAACTAAGAACAACCTTTTTAGCATTTTATCAATATTTGCAAATAATGCAAATGCAATGTACTTAATTTTACTCAAATATAGAATTTGCGTCATATATTCCTGTACATTGGAATGTTTTGGTCCTAAACACTATACTCTTTAATACGCACGAAGCGATTGGCTTTTCATTCATCAGAACAGCGTGAAAAGAGATCATATTGTCAACACTTTTCTATTTGCTTCCTCTTCCGAATTCTTCAATGAATGAAGGAAACACACAGAAAATCCATTTGCTGCAAATAGGTTTCGCTCAATTCATTTGCAAAACTCTGCTCCATCTCCTCAGAAGGACGTGTTAATTACGGAAAGAATGATTTTTAAGGCTGTAAAAATCTAAAAAATTTGCAGTTCCAAGAAATATTGAGAGCCATCACGTTTCAGTATGAGAGAAAACATATTTCTGTAACTAATGTTACCAAATTTACATTTGCTACTCTATTTCTTAGTTGAAGCGATTGGGATATGAAGGTAGTGGTAAACATTGTTTTCACCTTGAATCGTTATTGTTCTATCTGAATAATGTTTAGAGTTATTCAAGGTTTGTACTGGGAAATCAGTATCCAGTAATGGTCTCTTAACAGTCTCGTGAAATCTGAGAGCGTATTCTTTCTATCATTATGATGACGACAGTAACCAAATGTGTTATTACAGTTAACAAATCTGATGGTAACCCAGAAGCATGTTCTTGACGTTCTTTATAATAGTTTCAGCTCTTTCTACTGGTGTGTCTTGAATACCTCTTTCAATTTTGATCAGTTTTCTAGTCGAGGTATTGCACAATTAGGATATCAGTGGTATACTCTCAAGAGGCAATAAAGACAGGAACTGTTAATGGTATCCGGTTTCTGTTTTCGCTGCTCATATGCTGAACGGTCACAGTAAAATTAAAGCTCTCTCTCTCTCTCCCATCTTTCTGTTAAAGCGTTCTGTTTCTGATAATAATTAATCGTGGAGAAAGAACTGATATAGTATCGACGAATATGTTAAAACGTATCGTAATGAGACTAAATGAATGAAGATTCGTTCAGAGTAGAGATTTGGTTTTTGAAATGGTCGAAGAAAGGATGCGTAATTATGAATGTCTAAACTTCGAAAAGGCTTATGGTTTTAATGACTTCGAATACTGTTTTGCATCTGAAGCAGTTACGAAGGCTGCAGAAAGACACCACCAACAGAACAGACATGTAGCTGTATGCTGTGCACATCTCATATTTTAGCAAGTTGTAGTTGGTTCAGTTTATCAAGAGAAAGCGAAAAGAAAACTTCGAATCGAGCAGTTAGCTGTTGGTCACTAGGAGGTCGAGGTGCATACCAAGTTGGTATGCACCTCGTCTGCTGGTGGTGGAACTTCCCCGGTGGTATAAAAGTTTATTCTACAGCCATCTTAACCATCTGCAGTTCAGTCCTTGATGAAGTGGCGTAGACTAACGCGATTTATAGTTCGTAGAATAGATTAATATCTAGGTCAGCTCATTTCGTTTGTAACCTTCAATCTCGTAGCGGTAACGGTATGGAAATGTTCAATAAAGAAACCAATGGTTTGAATCCGTAACCAAAGATTGGTCCAGGCCATGTCTAACTTAAAAGCAACACCTGATAGGATTATCTAAATCCTTTTTAAGTCAAGTTTTGTGGTATAATGGTCCACTCGAGTAGGGAGTTCTTGTTTAGTGAGTTGTATTCAGGTATAGGTGGCTTATCTGGTATTCCTTGAAGAAATTTCTCCAGATTCCTTTTAAAGGTGTTGGGATCCTTTTCCTCTTTGATCTGTTTTGGGACGATGTTAAATAGGGCAGGGCCTGTTGATGCGACAATTTTTTTTCATGTTGATGAAAGTAGTTTTATTATAACGAACGAACCATTTATCTTTTTACAAAAATGTAAACTGATTTTCACTGCCACCACGCTAGGAAATTCGCTGAGTCAAAGCTGCAGCTGATTCTAGAGTTCACGAATAGGTGTGTCAGTGATAGCATTTATCTAAAGAAGCCTCAAAATCACGTATGTTGATGCCAGTTCGTATCATTTGCATCGTCATGACTGTCGTCTGTCCTTTTAATCGTTAGCACAACAGGTAAAATAATTAGCAGTATTTTCGTCCATGTTTACATTCTGAGTTCCAGCTCCGCAGTGGTCGACCTTACCTTTCATCCTTTTGGGGGTCGATAAAATAAGTACCAGCTGAGCACTGGGGTCTATATAATCGATGTACCCAAATTGTTGACCTTGTGCCAAAATATGAAACCGATACAAGCAATCCACTTTACTTTTGTCTTTCATCTTGTTCAACATTGTAACCGTATAATTAAATTCTGAGACACATAACTGCAACAATAATAACGCTCCCACATATAGATGCACATAAGCATACATACATACATACATATCAGAGACCCCCTTCTGGGATTGAACCTAGAAAATTACCCTCCGAGGCACAAGTCCAGGCAAGGTTATTTATGGAAGACCAGCAGTCGCCCATGCATACCAGCCTCCCCTCTCCACGCCACCAGTGTTATCCAAGGGAAAGGCAAAGGGGCCGATACAGCGTGGTACCTGTGACGTAGCAACTCATTTCTTCAGCTGAGTAAACTGGAGCAACGTAAAATAAAGTGTCTTACTCAAGAACATAACACGCAGCCCGGTCCGGGATTCGAACTCACAACCTCACGGTCGTAAGTTCGACTCTCTAACCACTGAGCCATGTGCCTTCACATACATAGATGCAAACATATATATATATATGTATAAGTATATATGAGTGAGTTTATGTATGCGTGTGTACACACGTGCCCTTATTTATGAAGTCGCTTGGCGTAATGTTTTAGGGTGTTGGTCTCACGTATCGAGGGTTCACTTCCTGGACCGAGTAGCTCGTTGTGTCCTTGAGCAAGGTATTTTTTCCTCTATATTACTCGTATCTGCTCAGCCGATATTGAGCACCAATTGTGTGCTGGTGCATGCTCTCTTACCCCCCAACCGTCAGATCCTAAGAGTTTTGTTCACTTAAAGTAAAGGAAGCTGAGACGGTTTGTATGTTTGATCGCGGCTACATAGACACTTAAAACAATTAGCGAAACTATGGCACACACGCACGCACGCACGCACGCACACACACGCACACATACACACAGACACACATATTTACATACATACAAAGAACTTTTGAAGTTCTTTCCAAACATCGGAATTTTCTGAAATAACCGTCAGAATCTCTTCAAAGTCTGTACAATGATGTAGCTTTACATGCTGATGACAAAAATTACTTAAGATCAGCAAAAAAATTACTCCATCTAGAGAGAGATAAATATTATTTAATGTACACTGTATTAAAATAAGAGCTATTTAATGGCAAGAAACTATTAGCAGGCTATTATCTTAAATCATTATGTCCAGCCATGTTGTTTGTAGTAACTCTCTGCATGCTAAATTCAAGTTTCAGTCGAAAATCACTACTGTCTTGAATAAAAGGCTCTCTCAGTTAATTTATCTGAAGATTAACCAGTTATTTAACAAGGCTGATAGTTGTGGCTCCGAAGTTGGAGATAGTATTCATCGTATTTTCGATAAATAGTCTCCCACGCCAAATACACGACTTGTCGCTTCGAGTATGTATGTATGTGTACGTATGCTACGATGCAAAAATTTTGAGCATAGAAATAAAAATTAAACAAAACAAAAAAAAAAGAAAATCAAATCCAACTTCAGGCGTTCTCCCACTTGTTTTTAAAATAAGGAATTAATCAAAACAGAAGACACGCGCCATCTTCAAAAAAGAGCCAAGTAAACAAATCATAAAACCCCCAAATCTTCACACTTCACTAAACTACTTCTGGTTTTCTCTTGTCAGTTCAAAGACATCGACGATCCTTCAGATCTACCCCCGTCACTTTTTACATTTTCTTCTTCTTCTTCTTCTTCTTCTTCTTCTTCTTCTTCTTCTTCTTCTTCTTCTTCATTCCGTTTTACTTCTTCTTCTATTTTCTTTCGTCTTCTTCTTTCTCACTCACTCGCCCACGCATGCAGCCATTTAGCACTGCCTAAGTTGTTTTTCAGTATCATCAGATCGAATTTCAATAATCGATATGTTTATATAAAGACGCTTACAATTTCACAAATTTAGTCGCCAAAGGATAAAACATGAGAAACTCTAAAAATTACCGATTCACACAGTCGGGTTTGAATAAATGCAGTTCTCTTCTACTTAACAATGAGTACGTTTTCATGGACTGATCTATCTATCTATCTATCTATCTATCTATCTATCTATCTATCTATCTATCTATCTATCTATCTATCTATCTATCTATCTATCTATCTATCTATCTATCTATCTATCTATCTATCTATCTATCTATCTATCTATCTATCTATCTATCTATCTATCTATCTATCTATCTATCTATCTATCTATCTATCTATCTATCTATCTATCTATCTATCTATCTATCTATCCATCTATCTATCTATCTATCTATCTATCTATCCATCTATCTATCTATCTATCTATCTATCTATCTATCTATCTATCTGTCTGTCTGTCTGTCTGTCTGTCTGTCTGTCTGTCTGTCTGTCTGTCTGAATCTCTATGTATCTGTCTGCCTGAATCTCTCTATGTATCTGTATGTCTGTCTGAATCTCTCTCTCTCTCTCTCCTCTCTCCCCCACTCTCTCTATGTATCTGTCTGTCTGTTAGTCTCTCTCTCTATGTGTCTGTCTGTCTGTTAGTCTCTCTATCTATCATATGAATTGTAAGTAAGCAAAAAAGTATGTTTGCATATATGTATCTATCTACCTATCTGTCTGTCTGTATTTATGTATATACATACACAAGTACATATGTATATATCTATGTATCTATGTACCTTTCACTTGTTTCAGTCACTGGAATGCGGCCATGCTAGGGGTATCGCCTTGAAGGGTTTTAGTCGAAAAAATCGATCACAATACTTGTTTTTTGTTTTTAAAGCTCGGTACTTATATTATCGGTTTCTTTTGTGGAATCTTAAGTTACAGAAATGAAAACAAATAAACACCAGTTGTCAAAGGGAGGCGAAGGACAAACACAAACGCACACTCACATGTACAACGGGTTTTATCCAGTTTCCGTCTTTGATCACCCAAAGACTCTACTAGAAGTCACTTGCTTGGGGTACCACGTAATGGAACTGAACCTGAAACCATGTCGTTGAGAAGCAAACTCTTTATAACACAGTCATCTCTGTGCCCAAGTTTGTATATGGTGGCCCCAAAGTCACTGAAAGGTTGCAATCTTTGATAATTCTTTTATTTTTTTACCCTTTTTTTTCTCTTCAGAGATTTTATGGACTAGGCCCTGGAAATTGATTATGGGAAAATATGGCACCGCACAACGCATCCAAGTGGTGAAATTGTTCTATCAAAATCAGGAGTCAATTATTCAAACCCAGAAAGCACCAAAGAGAATCACACCCCACAAAGTATACAATATGGTGTGTACTTACAGTGGATGAAATAATCGGGTTTTATTTCTTTGAGGACGATGATGGGAATGCTGTCACTGCGACTGGTGAGCGGTAGAGGTCCATGATTGAGAACGCTTTGCACCCGGCCATTCAAAATAGGCCCGATATGTAGTTTCAGCAAGGTGAGGTAACTGCTCATACCGCAAGAGAGACAATACAGTTTCTGAGGCAATATTTTGGAGAAAGAAAAGCTTCTCGTTACTGCAATGTCAACTGACTTGACCAGCACTGACTCGTGAAGGTACCTCAAGGAGAAGGTTTTGGAAAGGACACGGATGGGTGAAGCTGAAAATGAATGCCATTTAAAAGATGTCATTTTTCATGCACAATACGGATGTATGATGAAAAATGACTAATGCAAATTAATCTCCATTATTTCCTCTATATTGAATTAAAATTTCATACACCTATTTGTAAAAATAACGGAGTTATTAAAAATCAAAACCCCTCAGTGACTTTTGGACAACCCTGTATATAACGAATAAAACAAAACTATAAGAATGCGTATGTAATTTAGCTAAAAGGTTCTCAATAAATTGCAGTAGACTGTGATAAGATTTATACAGAGATGAAATCTTAGTGTTCGCTCTTCGAAGTCACCCAATTGCGCATGTCGGACTGGTGCTGATTATTTTTTTTTGTCGGTTTGTAATTATTGGTTGAATGTTCGAAACTCTCATTAAAAAAAGATGAAGAAAAAATTCTTTAACCCCCCCCCCCCCAGACAAATGCCATAAAATTTAGAAGCCACAAAAAAAGATGTAGTGTATTGAAGTGATAGTGTTTGTAAGAGAGAATAACGGAATGGTTAGGGTTACGGAACTTCCGAGTAAGTTTTGATTGATTGAGACGCGCGGTGAGTCATTACGAACGAAATACGAATTATGTAGCTTAATTGAGTGAGATGGGTGGAACGTTGTTGTCCAGAAAACAGATTTTAAATAACGTGGTTTGGTCGGTTGAGTGGTGTTGTAAGTTACTGCCGATAAAACAGAGAATGAACTGTGTGATTGGTTGTGATGTGTGGTGAATCATGGCCAATAAAACAGAAAGAATCTTGTAGGTTGATTGGTTAAGAAGGCTTATAAAGCAGTGCGATAATAAAATATGATAGGATTGGCTGAGATGTGAAGTGAATCATGACTATGAAACGGGGAGTGAATTATATATTGGACGAGATGTGTGGTAAGTTAGAACCCATAAAACCGGGAGCAAAGATAATGTATTATATAAATATATTGACATAATAATATAATGATGATATCGTACTGTAAGCTATGTAGCCAACCAACAAACTCCCTTATAAGAAGAATCTCTGAATACAAACTATTTCTCTAATTGTCTAACTTATTAACCAAACATGACACTCATTAACTCATTATTGCATGAGAAGCGCATGGAATCCTGAACTCAGTTGAAACCGACTCTAGCAATCAAGGCAGAGAGAAAAACCGTCAACCACTGCCAAGAGAATAATTATGGGGTATGAAAGTAAATCTATGAGGAATGCTTTAGTTACCCTAGACCAACAAACCAACCTGAGAACGAATGTGATATGAAAAAAATGAAGATCGTCTTGGCCGAATATACTGTCTCGTGGAAAGTGTTTGATGAAGTCTTTCAATGAAAGCGCGTTAAATTCGAGAATCTTTTACAAGATTGAACGGAGAAAGGTTGGCAGGTATAGTTGTTTCTAGTTAAGGTTGGCTGAACTGTTATGCAGAATTCTTACAGTCAGTGGAATGACAGGAAAACAGGAAAAGACAGCGCTCGCAGGATTAAGGAGGCAGCAGGAAAAGTCTATCGTCTGTTATGAGCAAGAAAGTGGAAGAGCTAAGCTGGAAGCCAGGAGGAAGAGGTGGGTATGGATTTAACCACCACTTCCAATGGGTCGGCAGTGGAGGGTGTTACGATTTATAGTCAAAAATTCCAATGAACATTAGATATCATCTGGTAACATGAACTTCCCATGACCAGCTTCATTCTTCGAGAAAAAAAACGAAGGGGAAGTGTCTTTTGTTTGTTCCTTCTAGAGCCATGCTTGGCTCATAAGGGCCGTTTTCCTGGTTTCATTGGCGTATAGGTTTCCTACCTGGACGGGACGTCGGTCCGTCGCAGGTGAGCTGCTAGATGCAGGAGGAAAGAGTGAGAACAAATTGTGGCGAAAGAGTCAGCAGAAGTTCGCCATTGCCTTCTGCCGGAGCCGCGTGGAGCTTAGGTGTTTCGCTCATAAACACGCACATCGCTCTGTCTGAGATTCGAACCTGCGATCCTTCGACCGCAAGTTCGCTGCTCAAACCACTAGGCCATGGGCTTCGCAGTGCCTTCTTTTAGATGTAACTATTTTCAATTTTATGAAATAGTGTAATCATAATGTATGAATATCATACAATGATATAAGATAATAATATAAAATCAAACTTGTATAATGTTATGTCAAAATACCCGTTGGATATGCGGGTATTTTGAAAATACCTCACAGAATGACGACTGTGCTTTTCATAGTTAAGGGCTACCCTTTGACAAGGCATAGTAGCCGTTCAGCCACCTTGCAAGGGATACGGCGAAGTCATGGAACTGAAGCGCAGCAGATTATGAAGAGGCAGCGGAAGAGTTAAACTGTGTTAACGGTGCTTCTTAAATTGGTGATGAACAGAGGAATCCTAGAACGGCCAGAATCACCAAGTTCTCAAGTTCTCACAAGAGAGTTACTGAAACGCATCCATAGAGGAGGCATCCACGGTTGTGTAATCGACCAATGCAAGTTTCATTATGATTGAAGTTCCCATTTCAAATTTATACTGTATCGCTCGCTGTGTTGTTGAAACAAGAGCGCATTCTGCTGAGGCTGGATGTGTTTATCGTCGAAACGTTAATCGTGTAAATTATCCTGGTTTAGCTAGCTTGCTATAGAGGCAGCTTGCCCAAAAATTCAGTTCAACGAGCAGTATAATGTACCAAATGCTACAGAAATGGGTGTACTATTTAACGAGAGAAGTACTGAGTATGAAGTAGGTTGAAACAAGATTTATTCGACTGAACTCTTGTGAGTTATCATTCAGAGTCTCTTGTTTCCGTTCATCAAGCGACTGAGGATAACTCCGGCGAGTTGTAGCTTTTGTTGGAATAAAAACTGGTAAACAAAAATATAAAAATAAAATAGACAAACCGAACAAAAATTATTAAAATAGAAACCACAAAAGGGTATTATAAAAACCAGGAAGAGCTATTGGCGTAGTGATATATAATAAGTTGTGATTGATTGAGACTATAAAGCAGCGAGTGAATTATGCACTATGATTGGTTGCTGTACTGATCGAACGGATCTATGATCAAAGGCTTTTTAACTGTAACTGTTGTGCCTTTTTGCGTATCTAGAATTCTATTGTCTACATTGCTCATTCTTTTCTGCATGGGTGGGGTGCGTTTTGAAAGAGATTTGGCTGTTATTTCTAACAGATCAAGCGAGCAGGTCGAGACTGTCTTATCGGCTCACAGTGCGATTAGTTGAGACGTGTGGTGAGTCATGATTCACAAACCAGAAAGCGAATTAAGTGGTGTGATTGGTTGAGATGTTAGATGAATCATGGCCATAAAATAGAGAGCAAATTATGCAATGTGATTGGCTGAGGTGTCGTTAAGATATGGCTTTTGGGACAGCGAAAATAATATAATATAAAATACTATAACGTAATAATATAAACATAATATAACATAAAAATATAAGCATATAACGATGAAATAAATTATATATGATGATAAAGCAGCCTATGATAATACAATAGTGTAATAATATAATGTAGTAATATAATGATAAAATAATATAATGTTATGAGAAGTAAATAGAGTAAAATAAGACAGGTGCGAAAGAGTGATAAGAAGTAATGTTTCAGAAGATGGAAATGGAAGTTCGAATAAAGAAAGTGAAAATCAACATGGAGATGTAAAATTGGTTTCAAATTTCGGCGCAAGGTCAGCAGTTTTGGGGGATGGGTAAGTCGATTACCTCGGTCACTGTGCTCAACTGTTATTTATTTTATCGACACCAAAAAGATGAAAAGCAAAATCGGCCTTGGTGGAATCTGAACTCAGGATGAAAGGACGGACGAAACGGCTCAAAACATTTTTGCCCGGCGTGCTATCGATTCTGCCAGCTTACCACCTTGATTGAAACGTAATACTGAGTGGTAGTAAGGCAACGATCTAGCAGAAACGCTAGCACACCGGGCGAAATGCTTAGCGGTATTTCGTCTGTCTTTACGTTCTGAGTTCAAATTCTGCCGAGATCGATTTTGCCTTTCATCCTTTATGGATCGATAAATTAAGTGCCCGCTGCGTACTGGGGTCGATCTAATCGACTGGTACCCTCCCCAAAATGTCGGACCTTGTGCTTAGAGTAGAAAAGAATCGTTAGCACGGGTAAAATGCTTAGCGTCATTTCGTTCGTCATTACTTTCTGAGTTCAAATTCCACCAAGGTCGACTTTGCCTTTCATCTTTTCGGGGTCGATAAAACAAGTACTAGTAGAGCACTGGGGTCAATGTAATCGACTTAGCCCCTCTCCTGTGACAAAATTTGAAACCACTAATGAGTGGTAAAGTAATTGCAGTAGAAACATTTTTAGAGAAAGACGAACTTTTGACTGCCTCTTAATCTGTATATAGGGACATGGCTTTTAATAGATTTTACATTATGAAAATGTTATTGTTGCCTGTGGCAATGTAGATTAAATGAGTCCAGAGCAACCTTTGTATGGCTAAAGTAATTCCATCTTCTAAAAGATGAACATTTACTATGACCATTTGATTGAAGCGTAATACTGAGTGGTAGTAAGGCAGTGATCTGGCAGAATCCTTAGCATACAGGGCGAAATGCTTAGCGGTATTTCGTCTGCCGTTACGTTCTAAGTTCAAATTTCGCCGAGGTCGACTTTGCTTTTCATCCTTTATGGATCGATAAATTAAGTACCAGTTGCGTAGTGAAGTTATTGGGGTTTTGTTCTTTTACTAACGGTACACACACACACATCGCGCGCGTTGGCAATATATTAATTTTTTATGAGTATTAGAACATAATTTAAAAAACTTTGCTAATTGTTTGCCGAAGTAATTTTTCAATTAGTCTAATATTGCAATGTTTTAATGCCTCGAAGTTGATATTAAAAATATAATGCGAAATTGTTATCAGATCAAATATGCTGCAAGAAAATGTTATCGCTGTAAACACAAAAATATAAACACTGTGAGTAGTCAGTTCATCGCGTTTCCCAATCAGACTGTTGGGTGCATGCATTTCGGAGTGGTTATCTGCTCTTCAGTAACAGCGAAGAGGAGATACATGAGGCAGGTCCCTCTTGACAGAAAACATTGGTTCTGTTTTTCGTACAGTTGTGCCTTATTCAATGTAAGGGATAAAGCAACGGTGAGGGAGAGAGAGAAAGAGATGGAGAGAGAGGGAAAGAAAGAAAATGAGGGAGAGAGAGAATTCCTCTGTCTTAAAGGGTAGGACAGATAGTGCTTTCTTTTAGAAGCACCTTCGTATTAAACGAAGAAGAAGTGTTTGCCAGTCTTCTTTATTTTACTGGGATGAAAATATTCATGGTTTGGACGTTAAGCCTAAGTTATTGTTGATTAATGAAGCAATTCGTGCGCACACACGCATTCGTTCCTTAATTGGTTTAAGGAACTGCATAAAATTAAAGCAGTTCTCAGAGTTATAAATAGCATTAGAGGTTTCGTAGTTGTAACGAAAATAAACAAATCATCCGAAGACGCGCAACTACGCTAGGATCAAGAAATTCTCAAATATGAGGAAATTTTATAACTGATGAACCAAGAGAAGAGATTTAAATATATTTCTATTTCTACTTATTTTTGAGTTCGTTTCCTATATACAATGTATCTGTTTGAACGTTTAACATAAATATTAAACGTAAAGTAACTTTCTTCAACCTACGTTTTCCAGTATTATGATAAATGCCGTTGTATATCTATGTAACACGTAGTTTAATTTTAAACAGGGCAAATATTATGATAATATTAAGGTAGGGAGCTGAAAGGGGTGTTAGCATGTCGTGCAAAATGCTTAGCGGAGTTTCGTACGGCTTTGCGTCCTGAGTTCAAATTCTGTCGAGTTTGTCTCTATTTTACTATAAACATATAAGCTATAACTAAACATGTACGCGAGTATATATATAAACGTAATATATATATATATACATACATATAAATCACAAACTGATAAATACATTACCGAGACGTCATTAGTTTCCTCATTATTAAATCCTGTCAACTTAAGTAATTCTACGCTTTGATAATTTAACTTTATAGTTATTAGTAAAAGTTATTATGGATATTAAAGGCTTATGTTATAAATATTATCTCTAGCGTTATTTATATCAAAGACAAATTATTTAGAATAATATTCTAGGTTATTAAAAAGACCAAGGTAATATTTTGTAGAGCTATGCAATTTGAAGGTGCATGGCTCAGCGGGTAGAGCACTGGGCTCACAATTATCAGATAGTGATTTCGAATCCTTGACCGGGCTGTGTGTTGTGTTCTTGAGCAAGACACTTTATTTAACGTTGCTCCAGTTTACTCAGCTGTAGAAATGAGTTGCAACGTCACTGCTGCTAAGCTGTGTCGGCGTATGTTTTTTTCCCCTTGGATAACATCGGTGGCGTGGGGAGAGGGGAGACTAGTATGCATGAGCGACTGCTGGTCTTCCATAAACAACCTTGCTCGGACTTGTACCTCGGAGGGGAACTTTTTAGGGTGCAATCCCATGATTATTCATGACCGAAGGGGATCTGTTTTCTAAACTTTATTTAATTAGGCATTAATTTAATCAGGATGTAACAAGAATTGGTAAATATAATTTTCTCTTAATTTCTGTGTCTGGAAGACTTCTGCTCATAGTCTTTATAAACCCTATAATGCCAGTTTGTGATTAATGCGGTTGACATCCTGCTTAAACTGAAAAGCCATCAACGGTGGGAAAAGAACAGGAGCGCAGAGGTAATTAATTAATAGCTAGTGTAGGGCTTGTGGGTTTATCACGACATTGTTAGGAGAAGAAACGAATGAATCGAGAGTGCCTGAGTGGAAGTGATTTGTAATAAGACAACTCGTTCTGAGCAGAACAGGCCATTGTAAATCATGATCGAAACGACAGAGAAATAAGACGGTACTTATGTAGACCAGATAGTGGAGCGTGTCTGCGATAATCAGTTGAATGGCCTTTCTTTGGATGAAAGATGGATGAAGCCCATGAGGACAATTTTAACAGAAGGCTCGCGTGGCAGACACGCTCAAAAGCTTTGATAACGTTGATGGGTAACAACACAAATTTCACAACATGCGCATGTTGACATTGTTTAAAAAGGATAATTAGCAGTTAAGCTGAAATGTGTCTTATTAGAGGTGTTTTCCAGCAAACATTGTGGACTGTTTCTTTAGCTAAGCAATACGAGTTAAGGGGACAGTTACGTGCTTTAGTTATATAGTAAAGTGGAGGTGCAATGGCCCAGTGGTTAGGGCAGCGGACTCGCGGTCGTAGGATCGCAGTTTCGATTCCCAGACCGGGCGTTGTGAGTGTTTCTTGAGCGAAAACACCTAAAGCTCCACGAGGCTCCGGCAGGGGATGGTGGCGAACCCTGCTGTACTCTTTCACCACAACTTTCTCTCACTCTTACTTCCTGTTTCTGTTGTGCCTGTAATTCAAAAGGTCAGCCTTGTCACACTGTGTCACGCTGAATATCCCCGAGAACTACGTTAAGGGTACACGTGTCTGTGGAATGCTCAGCCACTTGCACGTTAATTCCACGAGCAGGCTGTTCCGTTTGATCGGATCAACTGGAACCCTCGACGTCGTAAGCGACGGAGTGCCAACAACAACAATATATAGTAAAATAGCTGTAACTGCCATCACTAAATCTATTTTGGTTTAATTTAGTCAGGTTAGATGAAACTAAGGTGTAGTGGAGTAGGATAGGATCACAGCATTTCAAATAAAAAATTTATGGTGCTGATAGAGAAATTTGTGTCGAAAGGAAATGCTTATTATAATGAAAAACAATATTCGTTAGTCATTGAGTTTACTACTTTTAAATTACGTGAGGCGTATTGTACAACCATTTTTCTACATAAATTTCGGTTATCTCAACGTTATCAGAAAATAGTTAGAAACCTTCATCTAAGTAATGCCGCGTTATAATGCGAGAAATGGTCATTAAAATGGTGCTCATTAGCGGAAACCTTGGATATTCTAAGAGAAAAGTTCTTAACTAAGCTCTTTGTTATTGATCTTGTGTGGTTAGACTATTTATTAACATGACTTTAATGATTCGGTAGGTTTTCTATATCGGTTGTAGAGACCATTACTTAAATTAAGAGTAACATCTACGAAGATGACATATTAATGTTAACTTCTAAGGTTATAGCTATGCTTAAGGTTTTGATGAAAATGTCTGCGTCTTTCAAAATTCTATCCAGAATATATGGTTATAATTAGCGAAACATAGTAATCCTACATTTTGATATAATCCTCTCAAGGTATATTCACATTGTTTAAATACGCCACACGAGGCCAAACTTAAAGTTACAGTGAAGCCTTGTATATATATATATATATATATATATATATATATATATATATATATATATATATAAGAAATCGAGTATTTTCACCAGTAAATATTTATTACGCGTTACTTAATCCTAACAAACATACATATGTTAGGAAAAAAGGAGAATTCTCAACAACCCATGCTACAAGCTACTGACGATATCATTGGAGAGTGAAGGCTTGTTAGGGGTTAGGGGTGTACGGCTCACGATAGTAAAGTCATAAGTTCGATTGCCGACGACGAGTTGTGTTCTTGAGCAAGACGCTTTAATTCACGTTATTTATATATATATATATATAGGAAAATGTGTTGTTGAAAATGCACCTAAATTTCAAAACCTCGTGAATGTTTAAAATACATTTTTTACATATATACCAAACTAGTTTCAACAATATTTTTTGTTTATCAATGGTAAAAGTTTAAAATTAGAAAAACATCTTAGTAATTTCAACCAGAAAGCAATGTTTCACTTATAGAACACGTCTTTTATCTAACGATATATAGGATTGTATTTGGTAATAGAATTTATGTTTCATATATTAAAATAATTAAATGCAGTTTGAAAATTTCGCGACACATAATATAATCATATATGTATAAACTACACACAAGAGTTTACAAAATAAAAATTCGTTTTAAATATTGCTGCAGTAACACTGTAAACTATCTGTTATGATTGCTTCTTTATACCTTTTTGTGTATTCGTCTTCATTAGAGTTAAAGAACGAGTATTTTAGCAGTCATTACAGATCAGAATAAAGACCATTTTGAAAACTTACAAAGAACGAATATTTTAGTATAGTCTTTTTTTTAGATGCTTCAAATTTCCATTAAATTTTATTGATCTCTAAATGCTAAGTTTTCTATACGCTCTCCCTTGCAGAGACGCTCTATGGATTTAATCGTTGCAAAGTAAGTTTTTTTCGCCAGCAATAATGTAAAGGCCCTGTTGCTACCAATGCTAAGTGCATCTAATGTAATATTTCATTTTAATCTAAAAAATTAGAAATCACATTTTCTATGTATTTTTTTCAGAATATATTTATCGATTGATATACTAGAGGGAATTTCAGCCATGTTGATTTTAATGTAGAAGAGTTTAACCCTTTCACATTTCTGATGGTGTTGTTGTTGTTGTTATTAGTTTTTCTTCTTTTATATTCATTTCCATTTCTTGGCAAGTGTCTTCCTGACACCTGGGGCAAAAGAATTCAGTGTACAGGCCAAAAAAGTAAACACACCAGATCGTTAATTTACAAAATCAAATGAAGTTATGTAGAAATATTATTATTATTATTATTATTATTATTATTATTATTATTATTGTTATTGTTGTTGTTGTTGTTGTTGTTGTTGTTATTGTTATTATTATTATTATTATTATTATTATTATTATTATTATTATTATTATTATTATTATTACTTGGGGATACATTGATGTGTCTCTTCATGTAACACACAGTTATTCACTTTCGACTTTCAGTAAAATAATAAAAGTCTTTCAAATACTTAGAAAGTGATATTGATTTTGAAAATAAAAATAAACAATATGAAATAGAACACGTGATCCCCCTTTTGTTAAGCGCTCGCTCTTCGAGCTAAGTACGTGTCTCTGTTTCAATTCTCATACATGTTTCGCTTGATTTATCCTGATTTTGTTGCCTTGATTTTGGAAAATGGGTAATAAACTCGACTTTCATATCTTGTTCTCTGAAATAAGTAAAAATATTCTCTATTAAAAGATATTTATAATAAAGAACAACTCATAATTTGATGAATGATAATGTCTCAGTTCTGTTGGAAATAACAGATTTCTTTGATAAGGTGAGAATGTCAGAAAAAATACTGATTGGCAAGACTGCAGAGAATAACAATTAACGTATAACAGCAACAACTACAATAATGGTTTAAAATTTTGGTTCCAGGTCAGCAAATTCGGAGAGGGCATATGTTGATTATATCGAACCCGGTCCTCAACTGGCACTTATTTTATCGACCCCGAAGGATGAAAGGCAAAGTCGACCCCGGTGGCATTTGAACTCAGAACGTAAGGACGGATGAAATGTCGCGAAGCATTTTTCCCGGCGTGCTAACTTTTCTGCCAGCTCGCCGCCTTATAAAGTTATCCAGTTTGGTTGCGGATGTAGTCAAGTTGATTGACAAAAAAATACTTAGATGCTATTTATTTGAGTTATCGTAAAAGGATCCAAAGCTGGAAGGGATCCAAAGTTGACCTGTTAAGGCTCTTTTCTCCTCAGAGTGAAGAAACCTCATCAATTCTTCTAATCGCTCTTTCCTCGCTGATCTATGGACATCAACTCTCTACTGTAGGTACATGGCTATAATGAATTTAGTGGAAGGTGTTAGTCAATCATAACCACCCCCAGTACTTGACATTTATCATGAACAAATTGCTTGACTGCCCAGGAAAATATCCAGTAATTGAAAAACATCATTAAATAGAAATAAATATCGAAAATATTGAAGGAAAACTGCGTGCGCAGCACTTGTAAAATTTATTGCTGATAACCACGAATGATTAATGTAACACACACGTTCATGATATTCAATCTAACACCACGTGTAAATTGATTCCGTTCTTCACCACAGTATAAAACAATTACACATTATACAAATATATAACGTATCGTTCAACTTAAAGTGAAGAAAAGGGGGAACGAGCGCTTTGAATGATAAATGGCGCATGCGTGCAGAACTTGACATCGCCCAAAGCATATAAGTCGGTATCTGGACAAATATGATATCAATCTTAACAAAGCGCCGGAATTTATTCTTCAAGTCTTGCAAATAAAACAAATAGAAAATTCATGAATGGATTCGAGGGAAATATGTTTCTGTTTGGCGACTTTCGACCGCCCCCTAAACTACGACAATGTACTTGTATGAAATTTGAATTTAAATGTAACACAAAGCCTCAGAAGAATAGTAAACTTAAAAAAGATATGCTCTCAAAATGAAAGAAATATCATTAACGTAAATAGAAGATTTAAAAGGAAGAAAGAAAGACTATAAAACCAAAGTAACAAAACAGAAAAAAAAAATGGACTCACAGAAATACCATTGAGAAAGTAAATAACGCAGATAGAACTAGTAAGTACAAAACCAAACAGACCGAAATCTTAGAACATCTACAGAGTATAACTAACAAAAAATAACTTGAACAAAACTATAAATGAAGAGAAATGAAAGAAAAATTAAGAATAGGAAACCATAACAATCTAAAGACAGAAATAATTCAATAATGGCAAAGAACAGAATATCTTTCAATGGACCAAAGTAAGAAATTCTCAACAATAAAAAATACAACCTGCAACCTGAGAAACTTGTAATTTATAAAACAGACGCTATGTCATTATCATAAGGCTGAATAAGATAATATATGCAACATCTATTGGTTCCGTTACTGTCTCTGTTTTCTAGTTACTCAGGGCAGGAAACCCTCAAGAGGATCTTATTGATATAAGCGTAATATGTTCCTGGCTTTAAGGGTGTCGCGAAAGGCCTGGTTGGACGCCCAACCATCTGAGTTCTTTTACAGGGCTTAGAAAAGCTGAAGGACCGCTGCAATAAGTGTGTGAATTTGAGAGGGAAATGTGTTGAATAAAATCATAATTAACTGATCCTCCTGTATTTTCTTTTGCTCAAAGCCAAGAAGTTTTCAGCATCCCTTCATAGGATATCTACTCCGTATCATTTATCTCATTGCATTTTCCTGTACTCTCAACAGGGAACAGTTCCGCAATTTCTCTATGGTCTCCATCCAATCATATGTTGGTTTGTCTGTTTCGACGTTTACAATCTGCCCGTTTTTGCATCAGAAAAATGAAGACACACCAAAGATGAATGTCGTCACTAATAAATATCTCTTACTTTGACTCTTGTGGTGTCTGCTCTCCATCAGTATTGTGACACTGGTTTGTAGGCAGTTGTGTAACGCACTAGCTATGTCTGTCTTTTTTTCTTAAATTCTATCTTTTGCTTTGAATAATTACGCATATTGTTCCATTGTATCTGTCTCAAGCGACTGAGCATATGCTATTCCATACGTTTATCAAAATCTCTGGTAATTACTCTTTGCTAAGCGTGATAAAAATCATAATATCTATGCAGAGGTAAATTATTTTCTCTTTAACGTTGTTCAATAAGGGGCAAAGGTATTGGTCCATCGTACTTTATCACGCAGCTTTTCCAAGCAGACTTTTTCTCCGAAGGATAATCCAGACTTAGGATTCACTCTCTCGAAATTTACGCGGGGGTCTAATGCCGCTCTTGTTATCATTAATCGAATCTTTAAAAATCTTCAGAATTGTTTTATGCCAGGAAATTCTTATTTGTTACTTGCAACATAAATACATTTTTCTTTTTGCTTCTGTCTGTTGTCTGCAAAAAAACAGACTTGTCTTCATGCGAAATTTTTTTGATGCTTTTAAATACTGCTTTGTTTGTTTACGACTACCAGAAGAGAAAAATTACTCTGTCGCAAATTGAAGTATTTTTTGTTATTTAAAAAAAAATCCAAACGCGTAAGAATTAATGCAATCAATTAAATTTGCATTGTCTCTCTATCTGGAAGTTCCTCTTTAAAAATGTCTTTCCATCTAGTTTCATTAGGTAAAAATCCACCATTTGGTAGAGCTAAAAGAAATACGTAGAGTAGCTAAAAACGTAATACTAATAATGATGAAGGCAATAATAATAAATCTTTCTATTCTAGACACAAGGCCTGTAATTTTGTGGGGAGAGGAAATAGTTGATATTATTGACCAAGTGCTTGATAGGTACTTAATTTTATCGACTCTAAGTTGATTCCAACAGGAATTGAGCTCAGATCGTAAAGATCCGGAAGAAACACCACCAGGTATTTTGTCCCACATTCTAAGGATCCGTCTTACTCACCACTTTATCGTAATAATAACAGTTTCATGTTTTGACACAAGGCCAGCGATTTTAGGAGAGTGGGGTAAGTCGATTACGTCCGACCCAGTACTCAACCGTTACTTATTTTATCGACCCTGGAAGGATGAAAGACAAAGTCGGCCTAGGCGGAAATAATAATAATAACAACAGCAGTAATAATAACAACAACAACAACAATAATGATGCGGTACCAGGCAGTGGCTCTCATGGCTTCTGATCTTAACTGATTGGAAGCGTTATCATGTACATCGTTTTGTCTTGGTATAAAAGCTGGGCTACAGCATATATTCTGCTCAATACCACAGATTTGCTTGTCAGTTGCTTGACCTTAACCAGTTGAGCATGTCTCTTAGTAGCTGAGGATATGTGCATCTCTGATCACGAGCAGAAGTAGTGGGGGAGCATCATAGCCATGTGCTGAGAGGAATTCTTTGGGGTTTGAAGAATTCATCCCTGAAAACATGGGTGTTTTGTTCATCATACTTAAAACAAACATTATTCTGGAAAATTTTGAGCGGGATGGGCTACTTGACCTGAAGAAAATTCTAACTGGGTCCCACCTTCAAGGTGATGCGCTGTTTATCTTGATATGAGATCACCATGTCGCGCACATATGGTTGTGATGCATGTGTCCGGTGTACCTTTATCAGACAGGTAGTCATGATGGGTATATTTGGCTTCGTATATTTTACCCGGGTGTCACTTTGATGGCATACACTGCTTTCTCACTCAATAATAATAATAATAATAATAATAATAATAATAATGGTTTCAAGTTTTGGCACAAGGCCAGTAATTTCGGGGGAGGGAATAAATAGATTACATCGACCCAGTGATCAACTGGTACTTATTTTATCGACCCCGAAAGATGAAAATCAAAGTCGACTTAGGCGGAATTTGAACTCAGAACGTAAAGACACATGAAATACCGCTAAGCATTTTGCCCGGCGCGCTAACCTTTCTTATTTCTTTATTGCCCACAAGGGGCTAAATATAGAGGGGACAAACAAGAACAGACAAAGGGATTAAGTCGATTACATCGACCCCAGTGCGTAACTGGTGCTTACTTTATCGACCCCGAAAGGATGAAAGGCAAAGTCGACCTCGGCGGAATTTGAACTCAGAACGTAGCGGCTGACGAAATGCAGCGAAGCATTTCGCCGGGCGCGCTAACGTTTCTGCCAGCTCGTTGCCATTAACACAACGCATATTATACACACAGCACGCAATACAAACACTAACAAAACAAGCGACTCAAGCGAAATCTCATAACATAACAAACTGATGCAAATACAATAACAACACCAACGAAACAAGAACACACACAATGCTGCACACTCTTCAGGAACACGGAGATAAAGCAGGTGATGCAATAGAAAGCGATGCTGTAGGAACCTGAAACTATCGAACAATAACAATGATGGTGATGTTGACTATGATGATGAATTCTTATTCAAACGCTTTGAAATTAGTTGTCATTGAACTGGTTAGATTTATATATCGTACATACACATATATATATACACACGTATATATATATATATATATTATTCATTACCTTATTTCTGAACTTTGTTATAAACTTCTTAATTTAGACAGAAGATTATCTTTACAATGTGGTAATCATTTATCGCACATTTTATTTCATTTGACCTGCCGTATCTTCCGTACGTCCTTAATTATTCAACTACTGCTATTGAGATCAACACAAAAAACCCCCATCAGTTTCAGTAATCTCATACTATCAATGCTGGAACGCTAATATAGGTTAGAGGCCAATCTTATTTCTCTGAAAATATAATATTAGCCATATGTGCAACTGTGTCTTTAATTACTTGCTATATTGGTTCGGCTTACATACAATTAAATAGGCTTAATCATTTTATAATCATACAACGTAACATTTTATCAGCTTTCAGTGCAGTGACAATCAGCAGCAGCGCTTAGGGCACTTCCATTAAAACGCCCATCATTTTTCTATTCTCGAGGCAAAGACAACAGACGATATTCTATTTCCAATAAATTGCTTTGATCGAGCATTTTTATTTATGTTGGAAAATTGACTTATTAATTTAGAATTGCACCGAAATTATCTCTTAGAGGTTTTGCTATGTAATTGGATGTTGCTATAAAGACCCAATGAGTTTTCAAATATCAACACGTATAAAGACGCGCGCGTGCACACGCACACATATATATTAGCGAAATTGTTCGAACTTGTAAATGAAACAAATCAGCAATTGATAAATTCCTAATTCGATGTTTAGTAAGAAAACTGTTTCTAATTGAATCTTTGTGAATTTTTCGTATTGTCAGGACACAGGAATTTCTCTGTGGTTACAAAGTTTGCTTGGCTCCACATGGTTCTGCGCTATGTTCTGGACGGCACTATGAGTAAAATGCTTTCTTTTGTAGTCTCAATTTTTGAGTTGAGAATTGTAGCATGGAACTGTGAAAACCCATCGAAATGATCTCTGTCTGTCTGTCTATCTATCTGACTGGCTCCCTCTCTCTTTCTCTTTATCTCCCCCTCTCTCTCTCTCACACACACATATGTACATAAATGTCCCTAGATACGCTGAAACCGATGAGTTCCCCGTAAGTCCTTTTACGACTAAAAAGCACATCGTCTCTTTCTAACATGTGTATCGAGTACTCATTCAAACCATGGTCTTCCCAATTCCATACCACACACACACACACACACACACACATTTATATATATATATGTAGTGAGAATTTACAAAAAAACAAGACGAAGACGGGTGTGTAAACAAGAAACAGATGTATTAATTTAACGCTCGGGAAGTGAGAAAATCTTTTACCTTTCGAGCCTACGTTATTCGACAGAAAGGAACACAAAAATAAACAGGGAGAGAAAATAGAAAATATGTACATATATGTATGTGTGTTTTCGTACATGGAACTTTCGCAGGTGCATAGGATGCAAACACCAGCGGGAAAACAAAAAATCCAGTGACTCTCAAACGAAGTCTCTTACGAGACTTGTTCTTCACCGCGTTGCATAAATACTTTTGTCACGTTCACCGTCAAAAATACAACTGAATCAATGATTGAGTAACTGGAAACCTGGAATCAATGGTGCTATTGTTCACCACTGTCAATGTAAGATAATAAAAATGGAATTACATATGTAAAAGTTTTGCAGTCTAAAAATAAAACCTACTATGTTGAATTGTGTCAAATTACATATTTGTTATCATTTTTTGTAACTCTGAATTAGAAAATTCATAAAGCAGAGTTTTAGATTTGCAAGTATATTTTTTAGTCATTGTATTTACATTTTTGGTGCTGTCCAGAATCATTTCTAAGAGGAAGGCAGACGGTTGCGTTTGCTTGCCGGGTTGATAGAGTGGTGGCTAAAAGATTAAAGAATTCCTTGGCAACTTTGGGTAGCTGGTTCAGTGAGAGAGAGAGAGAGAGAGAGAGAGAGTGAGAGCAAGAACGAGAGAACAAGGGGAGAGAGAGAAAGAGGGAGAAAGAGAAACAAAGAGAGATACACACACACAGAGGGAGAGTAGGAGAGTGAAGGAGGGAGAAAGAGAAACAAAGAGAGACACACACGCACAGGGGGAGAGTAGGAGAGAGAGAAAGAGGGAGGGAGAAAGAGCGAAAGAGAAAGAGAAAGAGAGAGTGAGAGGAAGTGAGAGAGAGCAAGGGGGAGAGAGAAAGAGGGAGAAAGAGGGAGAAAGAGAAACAGAGAGAGAGATACACAGGGAGAGTAAGAGAGCGAGAGGGAGGGAGAGAGAGTGAGAAAGAGAGATAGAGTCAACTCTTCCCGAGTACTTCATTCGTTTCGTCTTTTATGCACCTTGAAGGGATGAAATACAAAATTGGTCTGGGCGGAATTTGAACGCAGAGCACAGAGAACTGGAAAAATGTTGTGAAGTGATCTACCCGACTCATGAACAACTCTTTCACAATTTTCCGCTTCGTGGTAGACTTCATTCGGTATCAGGCAGTCAGCTGGTTCCTGTAACAACATTTGGTTCATGCAATTGATTCTTGAATCCTCTCTTTGCATTGGCACAGATATGTCTCTGTACCAAGAAGTTCCTTTCACGACCCCGTGGGTTTGATCACAATGCACAACACCTTCAGCAAGTGTCTTCTTCAATTATAGCTTCGGATGTACCAGAGGGAGAGATAGAGATAGATAGATAGAGAGAGGGAGAGAGAGAGAGAGAGAGAGAGAGAGAGAAGACAAAGAGCGATAGAGAGAGAGAGTGAAAGAGAGAAAAATGGAGAGAGAGTGAAATTTGGTTGATATCTACTTTGAGAAGTTACCTCAAAACACACACACACACATATATATATGTATATGTATGTATATATATCTATATATATATGCATGATACATACACATTTACCCTGTGAAAACGTATCGTCATTATTTTTTAATTTTTCATACATATAAACACAGAATAAAATTATTCTCCATTTATGTTAATAGTTAAACTTGTAATTACACAATATATATATATATA
>NC_068982.1:11036841-11048347 GCF_001194135.2 Octopus bimaculoides | reverse complement strand
AGCGCTAAATGTTTTTAAACTTTAGAATTAAGCACAGATTTTCCTTTTTAATGAACAATTAATTTGTTTGCAGTAAATCTAAAAAGCAGGAACGTTGCAGACACAATGTTGAAAAATAAGCGAACTTAGCTATATCCAAGTTAAATTTTATGCATATATTTTTGTGCTGGTATTCTTGTATTTAATGACCAATGTTAATTAAGAATATTGTAGCATTTATTCTCAATCGACTTGATTACAAATGTGTAACATCGATTTTTGAAGCGTTAACCGTTAAATTCGAATAAACAGCACTGTAAAAACGATCCCAGATTTGTAGGTAAGACCAAATGGGAGGTTGTAGTCTTCATGTTTTTCCAAATGTATTTTTTCTGCTACAGGCACAAGGCCTCAAATTTTTGAAGAGGGGTAGGGGTAGTTGTTTATATCGATCACAGTACATGACTGGTACTGATTTCAACGGCCGCAAGAAGATGGAATGTAAAGTTGACCTCGGCGGAATTTGAACATGACTAACCAAATATACAATTTCAACTATTTTATAGAAAGAGAGATATAATTAAGTTTTTGATTATATAACGATAGTTTCAGGATTAAATTGTGTAAGTGAAAACTAAGATATGGAGAAGTTTGATATATTAGTTTCAAATTTTGGCAAAACTTCGGAGAAAAAGGTTAGTCAATTACATCAACTCCAGTGTTCAACTGGTACTTTTTATTTATCGTCCTCGAAATTATGAATAGCAAAATCTACCCGGCGGCATTTGAATTCAGAACGCAAAGACGGACGAAATGCTGCTACTTCTCGCTCAAATGGTATCAGATTTTATCGGTATGTTTAATGTTTTATGTTTTTCCTTTTGATCAATAAATCTTATTTCACTCAACGTTAAGCCTGTTTATTTTCATTTGTCTAGATTATGTAGTTCCTCAGATATTTACATCTCAGATGATCTAAAACTTTTCGAAAGACCCTGTATCATGGATAATGAATATTTAATTTCTATATCATAACAAATAATCAAATAAAATATGGTAAGTTCTGGTTTCCATGGCATAGGAATTTAAAAACGTTTTACACTTTGCCAAAGAAGTAATCTACTTTGTAACAGCTTCGATAATAAGCCAAATGAGGTGGTATGAGTATTGAATTTATCAGATAAAATAAGTGATTATCACTTATATAATTAAGGATCATAGGGTGTTAAATCAAAAGTGGGGTTCAACGCAAATAGTAATACAATAAATAAATGAGAATTTTATTAAACTTGATTTTGAAGTTTAAACGGTGTCGATGTTTTTAAAGCAAGGATACTAAATTCGCAACAATTTTATGATTAAAACATCTCAAAAAATATGATGGAATGTCCAGAACACCAAATCCAATGTGTTTTTTTAATTTCATTTGGACAGGTGTGTGGTAAGGTGTTTGCTTGCAAATCACATGGTTCGAGGTTCAGCCCCACCGTGTCAAATCTTGGGCAAGTGTCTTCTAATATAGCCTTGTGAGTGGATTTAGTAAACGGAAGTAAAAGAAGCCCATCGTATACACACACACACACACACACACACACACACACAAACAACAACACACACACACATACACATTTACGTCCCCGTAAATTAGCGATTAAGAGACCAATACAATAACTATTAAGCTTTAAAAAAATAAGTACTGGAGTAAATTTATTCGACTGAAAATTCCTCGAGGCGGTGCTCCAACATGGCCGCAGTCTAATGACTGAAACAAGTAAAAGATAAAAGATAGTGGAGTGCAATTTGAGAAAAATTTAGTTGTTATCTCTAGCAAAGAGTGTACTCACATAGGGACCTGTTGGTTCGAAATAAATCAGTAGAAAAGACGGTGCTATTTTCCGCAAAATGAATGCAACGAAGCCGCTTGATCGTAGCTTCTTATCTATAGCAAATATTATTAAATTATATGTATGAGAGGAAATATATTCTTTGTAAGATTGATGTCTACCATTGGTTGGAAAAGAAAGCACTCCCAAGAAACCAATAGATCTAGTATTATCGGAATACATTCTTAATCTGAATAGAATATAAACTAGATGGCTCTTTGGCAGAGAGTTTTGTTCCTGCTTAAAGAAGTTAAGAGATGAATAGAACTATAGTATACAAGGTAAGACTTACCAGAACATCTCATATACGACTTCCCAGGAAATAGAATTATATGTATAGAATATATTTCCAGAGGGGAAAATATTTCCTATAATACATTCTTTATTGTATGGTAAGCATAAAGTTTGTATATCGAAAACGTCATACAAAAAAATAAGATGGCTGCTGGAAATAATAATCAAATCTCCCTTAAATCTCATCATAACGAGTTAAAAAAAAGAGACGTCGATAATATATTAAATACATTAAGCATGAAAAATAAGATGTAGCCTTTGATCATAAGTCTGATTTTGAGCTAAAATCAATAATGGCAGCATTGGATCTGACCACTTATTCTTGTCGTTTAGCTCCATTTCAATTCTGACGAAACTAATTTATGCTCAAAGACATTCCAGCCGTGACCATCTTGTATTTTTAGATGTATAGGATTAATTTTATATCTTTTCCACTTTTAAGTCAGTAGCGTGTGATTTGAGGAAGATTTAACTTCTATTTTTAGCAGGCCATGCAAGTACGTACATGCCACCTTAGTGGCTCGTTGTAACATCTAATGAATAATTGTCAAATCATACATGGAAGACGTCCGTATGGAAATCAGTAAATGAATGAACGATAAGATTAAATATTGAGGCAAAAAATATATATGAGAAGGTATTGTATTTGGTTCTCTGTGAATGTGCGAGAATGTAACTACTTTCGAGTTAGTTTAGTAAAAAAGTGGTTAAAACTTGAAGTAACTGGAGTTTGGAGCAGGAATCCAGATTGTTTATATAACGATATAAGCATATATATTTACTTAAAGTGAATTATTTCTAGTTTATGAGATAACTGGTTATGAATGCACTGATTCATAAATTGCAAGATGTTAAGCAATGTGTCGATAATATTTAAAAGAAAGAAGGCGGCAGAATTGTTAGCGTATCGGACAAAATGTTTTGCGGTATTTCATCCGTTTTTATGTTCGAAGTTCGAATTCCACCGAGGTCGACTTTGTTGTTCATGCTTTTGGAGTCGATAAAATAAGTACTAGTTGAGCGGTGGGGGGGGGGGGTCGATGTATTCGGCTTAACCCTTACCCTGACTTGCTGGCCTTGTGACGAAATTTGAAACCAATATTTAAAAAGAAAGAACAATGAAAGAAGAGGAATCAAAACCAGGATACATACATAGAAATAAGCTAAAAGGGATTTTAACCTCAGATGAAAAGTCCTGGTTCCAAAATACGTTCCAAAATTCAGCAAAAGATGCACTCTCAGACCCCAGGATAATGTCGGCATAAAATTAGTATGTTTAAGTAATCTAGTTGTTATGTTGAATTTGTAAAGGTTACGAGTCACCGGAACCGTCAGAGAGTCGGAGGAAATATATTTCCGTATTTATTCTAAGTTCAAATTCCGTCGAGGTCAATTTTACCTTATATTCTTCGAGGGTCGACAAAATAAATTACCAATCAAGTATTGTGGCTGATGGGATCGCCTAACACTTCCTCTCAAAACTCTTGGCTGCGTCCTCAATCAGAAACCATTATATCAAAGTTGTCATATTTCTTTATTACATCAAATCTTGACCAATGATATGTAAATGAACAATACAAACAGAAAAAAAATCAACTTCAGGTATTTCCGTGGTTTAATTTTTTTTTCAATCTGAGAGGATGAAAGATTAAGTCGGTCTGGTGTCATTTAACATCAATACCTTGAGAAAGGACACACTCCTTGTAAATCCTTAAGACTTGTTTATATTATTCGATCACTTTTCTCAAAAAAACTATATTTTTTACGGAGATGTACTTGCATAGCAAGTGACCTGATCTGAGATCGTGTGCTGGAACGAAAACAATTGCAGCGTGGAAGGTGTTTATAAGCCGTTTAAAATAACACACAAAATCCGTTAGATTCACTTCAACATTTAAATTTAATTTGTCAAAATATTTTCGTCGCTTTGAGATCGCGACCTGTTCACTGACAAAATTCTGTGCTGCACAGAATTTTGTCAGTGAACAGGTCGCGGTCTCAAAGCGACGAAAATATTTTGGTAAATTAAATTTAAATGTTGAAGTGAATCTAACGGATTTTGTGTGTTATTTTAAATGGCTTATAAACACCTTCCACGCTACTATATTTTTTGTTATTTCTTTTACCATCATTGCTCTCAGTTTGTAATAATTATTAGCCTAAAATATCCCCAATGACTTGGTTCCCGAAATTTACGTGACTACATTCATAGCATTCATTTTTCATAGGTTTACTTTAACGGTTGTTAAGCCATATTAGATGCAACAGAAATTTCTATTGGAATATGAAGAAAGCATTACTCTTGAGCAATGTCAATATCTTCAGCTAATCGAACATAGGATATTTTATTATTAAATGCATTAAGATGTCCTGGCCGAGTCACACATTAAGCAAACTGTTATCGCTTCGAGCGATACAAATCTTAGGATGTCATACAAATTCTAAACAGCTTAGACAAAATTTCTTAATCCAACTAAAACAGCAAAAGCTTAGGAATAACGAGAGGATAAGATCATACTAGAATACAGGATGAAGAACAAAAGTTGGTTGGCCTTTGCAGACAAGAATGCAGAATGGTTTTATAACTGGCCAAAAGATTTAGTATGGAATACTTTCAATTTTGCGAAAAGACAGATTCATTTGGTGATCATAGAGACTATAGATTTTATTTTGTTTGAAAGATAATTACAATTGTTTCTACTGCATTTATCAGTAGAAAGATGATGATAGCTGGGGGAAGTTGTTATAAACAACTGGAGAGGGACACATAGTGTAGGGCTTTGAAAAAGGTGCACACTTTGAGGGAATGGGAGACTGACGCACACATTCTACGGCCAGGGGAAGAGGGTGTACACTGTAAGACTAAAGAAGAAGGGATGTATATTGTAGGGTTGGAAGAGGATGCATACGCTCCCGGCTTAGAGGAAGTGAAGGAACATTATAGTGGTGCGAAAAAGGGAACACATTTCAGAGCAATATGCGAAGAAGGGAACATATTACCGTGCAAGCGCCTGCAATTCTTTTATCCAATTCAGTTTCTTGCTTCCAATCGTTCGTGAATACTTCTGTTCCACTAACGCGTGGAGTGCATTGGAAGACTTTCCTGAGAGGAACAATGTCTCAGTCTTCGCAACACTAATTCTCATCCCTGCCCTGCAGCACTTGACAGTGAACCCTTTCAGTGCATGCTAAAGATCACCTTTTGATGATCCAAGTAGCAACATGTCTGCAAATATCATACCACCGATCCTACACCAACCGATTATGATGTCACTTCCGCTGCGGTTGCGCATGTCAATCCGGTTCATGAAAGTTATGAAAAGGAAAGGTGACAGTACGTACCCCTGTCAAAGTCGTTCACCCACGTTAAAAGCTTTCGTCTTAGTACCATTTTTCCGAACACAAAACATCTGAGCAGGCCTTCGAAAAATCGCGAAGATATTGCCAAGAATTGTATCCTTGCTTTGTAGACCTCGATGAGGCATAAAGACATACTGTGGAAGGTTTTGCTAGGGTTTGGGATTAATGGTCAACTTCTGGATATGCAGTTGTTACGAGAGAGCGAAGGTTATCAGGCAGTTATAGATATGCAGATAACACAATAGACCACCACATAGTATAAAATTGTTATAGATAAGCGGATATTAAGAGAAATAACCAGAAATTGTAAGATTTAATGTTTCTTAAGACTGAAGATTTTTTTTTCGATGATGTATGTTGATTATCAGTAAAGGAAGCGTAGGACTATATATGTCTATTGACTGTGCCTTGGCACTTCGGGAAATTTTACCAGGTGCTCAGTGGTTCCTGATGTTTCATTACGTTTCACTGGAGCTTAAAATATTAATTTTTAAAGAGATAAAAAACCTCAGATCTTTTGGATCTGTAAAACTGATTGTATCGATCTCTAGTACTTGATTGCTACTTATTTTATAAAGCATGAAATGTTGAACAAACTTCAGAAAAGTCATCCATTTAAATTAAATTCAATATAATAATTCTTTGCTCTTCCACATTACTCTGTAAGGTACATAGGTCCGGTTTCTCTGGTGCACATATTTCTCCCTGGACGAGACACCGCAGGATTACTCATTCTTGCCGGCTGAGTAGACTAGAGTAATGTGAAATGAAGTGTCTTGCTCAAGAATACAATGCATCGACTAGTCCAGGAATGGAAATCACAATCTTGCCATCATGAGTCCAACGCATATGTGTCTCCACATAATAATAGTTTAGGTGAATCAAAACATAATTTTTCAAGAAAAAAAAAAAAATCTTCGCTATGTAGATCATGTCGTTTCCTTCTTCTTAACCGAAATGTATGTTTTATACATTTTTTGCTAGTTATAGCATTTTATTTCTGCCACGTCCACTATGTAAATTAATCATTATCTTTTTGTTCTAGTTTTGATCTATGTTCAAACTGAATCATATTTACAGTTGAATAAAGACACATGTCTATAAGATTGAACAGCGGTTACAGCAAAATGTTTCTATCTGGTCGATGGTCGATAGTTCAAGCTGACATACCCGTCAATTTAACCTATGACAGATAAAATGTTGTAACTGAAGCAGTTAATCCATTAGAGGTTTCCTGCGTATTTCTTTACTTTAATCACTCTATTACATCAGAAAACATTACATTTATCCCAACGTCTCCGCCCAGTTGATAGAACGATATTATGTTATACCCATATCAGATTGTTGCTATAGACACGCTACAATATCTTTTATTGATCGATTATTGTTATGGAAACTAATGAATTCTAGCAAGTGTAACATCTGAAAATGAAATTAAAATTCTGCTTTATTCGCAGCTTTTAGTGATTACATGTCTGGTGAATAATTAGCGCGGTCCTTAGAGCGGTGTTCAATCCATAAAATTATTTGACTACATCAAATGTTATAATAGTGATTATAGCAGCGAGTGTAGTGACCGCTATAATAAGTGTAAAACAGAGAGATGGGCAGTGACTTTATGACCAGTTTTGATTTATTCAAAGGAACTTTTTTACAATTATTCTATGCAAGGAATCGAGATACTAGTACTTTTAAAAAAAAATATTATTCATATGATGATATCGATGAACCAACGCAAAAGCTACGCTTTTCTTCCCCATTGGATATTATGTCCGGTAGCTAAGAAATTTATCTTCGCTTTGTTAGGTATATCAAATAATCAATAGTAATATTTCCTTATGTTAAAAAAAAAAATCGTTAAGCAGCTAGGAATAGATTATTTCAGAATAAATCGCCAGTGAACCGTCGTTCCATTCTGAACTGTTCTTTTTATTAAATTCATTCATTCAAAAACAGTCTATGAATTATTCATATGAAAAAGGAATTATTTACTGTTTAATACTAAGTAATGGAGTGTGTAGCACTCTGTCAAAAGATATCGACTGAAACTTATTCTGAAATAAGTTTAGAAATTTTAGTTTTTTTTCTTTCATAAATATATTAAAATATTCATATCTTAATACCATCGTCGCTGCCACCGCCGTCATCATCATCATCATCATCATCATCATCATCATCATCATCAACAACAACAACAACAACAATAACAACCACGACAGCAATATTAAGTGATATGAGACGTTACAAGTGGTCCTCTAACTGGAACTTTTATATAACGTCCAATTTTAATTTACATGGTGACTCTTCGCGGCAAATTCCTTCCTATTATTAATTATCAACGTCGGGTGAAAGCCACAGATTTTTTTGGAGAAGTGTATTATCGATTATATCAACTCCAATATTTGAATGATGCACTAATTCATTGACCAAGAAAGGCTGAAAGGCAAGGCTGGTCTTGATGTGATCTAAACCTAGAATATAAAGGCACACGAGGGCAGCGAGCTGGCAGAGACGTTAGCATGCTGGGAAAATGCTTAGCGGTATTCTGTCCGTCTTTATGTTCAGAGTTCAAATGCAGCCAAGGTCGACTTTTCCTTTTGTGGTCTATAAAATAAGTACGAATTGGGATCGATTTAATCGACTCCAATGCTGGCCTTTTTCCAAAATTTGAAACCAATATGAAGGGGCATTATTAGAGAACTTACGGAATTTCTTTTTTCGAACCAAACAATTCTGTCAATTCAACACCCTTCATTACCTCCGCTTTAGCGGAGGTTTGTTTGTTTGTTGTCCGTGGACAAGATATTTCAAGAACCGATGGATGGATTCGGATGAAACTTTCAGGGATGTTTGGCCTCGTGACTGGCACGGACTGATTAGATTTTGGGATCGATCCAATACTGGAAAAGGATTCTGGATTATTTTTCTGATTTTTTTTTACTTAATTTTTGAGAGCGATCGGATTCATTTTTTAGTATTCTCGTTTGTGAGAGCAATCGAGTTTATTTCAGATATTCTCATTTTAAAAATCATCTCCTGCTAATCGTTGAGAGGACGTTGGTGTTGCCTTGGCGGAGGTTTGCGCTCTCTGAGTGCTCTTGTTTATAATGTTTTTATTTTTAAATTTAGGTATAGGGCCAGTAATTTCAAGAGTAGGGGATTAGTCGATATCGTCGATCTGTACCGACGACATTCAAATTAATCTGTACGTCTGCATATTTATCCAATGACATTTTACACAATACTTACTTATACGTACATACATACATATATACATACATATATACATACATACATACATACATACATACATGCATACATACATACATACATGCATGCATACATGCATACATATATACATAAGCTCAATGAAAAAGAGAATATCTACGCTGAACTATTGAAAAATCTGCAGTTATTCTATTCAGATTACAAGTTCAGTTTTATACCTGTAATTATTGGGGGGGTCTTAGGATTTTTAATACCAATCTTTAGATATTAGGCTTCTCAAAACCAAAAACGAAAAAGCTAATTCGAAGACTACAGATCAAATCCGTTACTGAAACTGTAAAAATCTGTAAAACTTTACAGAAGTTTATCATTTAAATATATATGAACATGTCTAGATATGCAGCTATATGCATGAAAGTACATACATAAAGCAAAACATACAAATCTGCATACATACATGTATACATACATACATACATACATACATACATGCATGCATACATACATACATACATACATACATACATACATACATACATACATACGTAAATACACACATACAAACAAAAATACCCTGTTGTTGATGTTGAAATTCCAACGAAGGAGCCTCGAATCTAGGTTAGAAACCGGCTCTCTCTATTGGCAAGAAATCTTGAAATAAAACTGAACAATGTCATGCATACATACATACATACATACATACATACATACATTTATATACATAGACACGTATATCTAAAATTACGTTGGAATATACAAATACTCACATATATCAGTAGGTATATGTCCATAAGATTTATGCATATACGTAAAAACACGTGCAGAGAAACACGCGCATACAGACACTTTTACAAATAAATTTTGAAGGTCCACAAAGATTAAAAAAAAAAAAACGAAATGAAAGAAAACGGCTGCATCTACCTGTATTAAACAAGAGTTTGATGCAGATGAGGAAGCAGACTTTGGATGTAAATATAAAGTGTGATTTAACATTAAGTTATTTAAAATTATCTTTTATGAAATAAAACAATTTGAAAGAAATACAAGTACAATAGCAGAGGGGAACACAAATGATGTGAAATGTAACGTCGTGGCTAACCGATACAACGGAAACAACTGATATCACATTTCAAGAAATTGTATTGGATGAAAAAATATAAAATGGAGTTTTACTGAACCGGGAGTTAATGGAATTAGAAAAAACCTAAAATGTTACAGTAGAATTCGGACAGAATGCAAGTTAAGTGAAACATTCGTCCAGAAAAACAAATACAAGCCTAAAGATTTATCGAGTTAGAGCACTGAAAAACAGCCAGTAATCAGGCAACATAACAACACATGAAAAAGAACAGTTGAAAAGACAAGTAACGTTAAGATTCAATACATTTCGGTGAGTAGTTAAAAAAATACCTTAAAGTACTTAATCCATTAGGAAGTAAAAAGTCAACAAACTAGCAAGAGCACTGATGCGTGTCTGCAAGAATTCAGTAATTCTGATTCAAAGCAAATTCGTTCTGAAAAAAAAAAAAGAATGAAGTATTTCTTGCTGAAACGCAGAGACCAACGTTTTGAATTTATTCCTCCCTCTTTCTTATTTTTCCTACTTGTTTGCATTTGTATGCTTATACGCATATAAGCATAAGCACATATAATACAATATATGTGTGTATGTGTTACTGTAATTTCGTTGCGCCTCTGATATCAAAGGTTTCCTACTGACAAAGATCAGCATTTTTCAATAAGAGAAGTAAAAAACAAAATTCTATTAAAAAGAATTGTTTATCCACTCTTCTAGGATTTAGTACTCATTCTTCTAGTTCGTTGCTAACGTAATTGCTTTAAATATAGATTTATTAAGCCCGAAAGAACAAGTAAGAGTACTTGGTACACGTATATTAAATACGATTTTACATAAAGGAAAAAGGAAATCTCCATAGTCCCTCTCATATGTGACAATAGTACATCGTTTATCAAATGGTTTAATAACAGAAGTAAGTTCATTCAGTTAGATATCAATTTTTTCGGTGATGTGGGTTTAACATGGAAACTGAACACTTAGAAACTATTAAATGCGGTACTTACTGGAAGTCAAATGAGAAAGCCTTCTCTATTAGAAAATACTCTAACCATCTTCCAAGCATAATTTAGTATTCAATTTCAGTATTCTTCTATTCTTCTATTCTTTTATTCGTTTCAGTCATTTGACTGTGGCCATGCTGGAGCACCGCCTTTAGTCGAGCAAATCGACCCCAGGACTTATTCTTTGTAAGCCTAGTACTTATTTTATCGCTCCCTTTTGACGAACCTCTAAGTTACGGGGACGTAAACACGCCAGCATCAGTTGTCAAGTGATGGTGAGGGGACAAACACAGACACACAAACATATACACACACATACACATATATACATATACACTGGAATAATGTTTGCCTCTCAAACCCTTTTTCATGGGGCCGAAGAGATGATAGACCTGTGACAGTGATAGTCCAGTGACGAGGAAGTGAAAACTGTAGTGAAGAAGTGGCTCAAACAACAGTCAACAGAATTTTACGGGGCAAGTATACATGCTCTCATACGAAAGTGGAACATTGCTAATGAGAGAAACGGTGACTATGTTGAGAAGTAGGGATGTGATCCACAGAGGACCAGCTTCATTTTGATGTATGATACATGTTCCTGTGTTGGTAATTATGCCTGTCCTAAACAAAATGGCATTACTTTTTGACTCACCCTCGTATATATATATATATATATACATATA
>NC_068982.1:11033661-11036060 GCF_001194135.2 Octopus bimaculoides | reverse complement strand
ATGTATGTATATATTTATTCCTGTTTTCTTAGTTTCACTTTACTACACTTTCACTAAACCTCCTCTGATGTGTGACATTTGGTGGATGAGAGAGTTTGACGTTGCTCCCCTCGATATATATATAGGGAGAATTCACAAAAAAAAAACAAAAGACGAAGACAGGTGGTGTAGACAACAAACAGATGTATTAGTAAAGCGCTCGGGAAGTGAAAAAGTCTTTAACGTTTCGAGTCTATGCTCTTCCACAGAAAGGAACACAGAAAGAAACAAGGAGAGAAAAAAAGGAGATAGTTCTAGATGGACTATTAATAGGAGGAGAAGTAGAACCAGGAAAATTGTATGGTTTAATTTAAGTTTCAATTTTAATATAAAGTCTGGCATAAGATAATCCACAGTTTCGTCTCACGGAAGTTCCTTAGGGACTTGGCTAACGTAAGATCTTCAACCGAATTACATAAAAAGTTAGCGTTTCTTGTGAACATTTTACTACTTCCCTTTAAAACTTAAATGTTAAAAAAGCTCTCAGATAATAATATTCACTTTCTTATATATGATTATATGCACTGTCAACTGCCTATCACTGTCAATTATTTGGTCAAAGGAATAGTATACTGTACGAAGACAGATTGACAATATCTCCATGTGTGTACGTGCTGATGTTTACGGAAATTTTATTTGCAATTATATATGCGTAGAAAGATTTTTAACAAGTCCGTGTATATCGGATTTTTGAAGCAATCCAGCACAGCTCACTTTAAGGAACGTGTAAGGTAATGCAAACGTAAGCCTGACCGTATTTCAGTGAGTTGCTTGTTGCGTTTGAGCGAGAAATTTAACGTTCGTTTTCAGAATGAATTTACTTTGTTTTCCAATTTCCTATCGTGTAATGGATGAAGTCTTCTAAAGAACTTTTTATTCGCTTCTCTGAAATATATTGATTCTTAGGGTTATCAGCCTTTTGATTTTTTTTTTTATCAGTTGTCGAGTTGCATGCTTCCTGAAAATTTTCCAAGAGCTCGATCTTTTTGCACTTGCTTTTGTTTTTGACAACAGCATTCCTATTTTAATTTGTATTCTCTCAAATGTAGCGTCAACTATCGCTGTTGTTTCGTTTTGGCGATAACGTTATAACTTTCATAGTTTCTTGTGTTCTTCCTTTGTAATTATATCTGTTTAAAAATAATTATTTTTTCATACAGTTCTATATTTAAGAGATAGGAATTATGTATATTATATTTGACAGATACTTGTCCTCATCTTATTTGTTGTTAATATAACGTTTCGGCTGATATACTCTCCAGCCTTCATCAGGTGTCTTGGGGAAATTTCGAACCTGGGTTCTCATTCCTAAGGTATTTTTAGATGTTATGGCGTAGTGGTTAAAGGCGCGGGTTACTAACCCCAAAATTCCGAGTTCGATTCCAGGCAGTGACCTGAATAATAATAATAATAATAATAATAATAATAATAATAATAATAATAATAATAATAATAATACCTTAGGAATGAGAACCCAGGACTGAAATTACCCCAAGACACCTGATGAAGGCTGGAGGGCATATCAGCTGAAACGTTGTGTTAACAACAAACAAGATGAGGACAAATATCCGCCAAATGTAAATAATGTAAATTATTTTTCATATATATTTATATATATATGAACTGCAGTCGTGGACCAAACAGAGACCGAGGCTAGGCGAATGGCACTGCAAGTGTCGCGTTGCTTTTAAGCAACTCTGCCGTCCGGGACCAAACTTGTGCGACTTCATTACAACATAGGAGTTCTATAGAAGATTAGTGGAGGGGAGGTGCGACGACTTTCTCGGGCAGAACCTGGGCGTCGACGAGGAACACCTGACCCGCCTATTCAGGACAACTTTTGGGCCGGAACCTATGGACAATCACCAAAGATCCCTGGGCTGGCAGTGCTATCGAGAAGCATTACCTGTTCGGGATAAGCTCTACAGGTACGGTTCGAGACACACCGGACCGACTTGTTCGAGATGCGGTCAGAGAGACGAAACCATTCTGCACGCACTCGTGCAGTGTCCAACCACTTCAGACCTATGGACTTGTGCCGAACGGCTGCTGTCAGGTGTGGGATGAGTCCGTTTGTAGACCGAGTCTATCGTGAAAATTGCTCTGCCACCGTCCCTCAACCGGGAAGGCAAGGCAGTCTTCATCGTACTGGTGGCCATGGTGAAAGAATGTGTGTGGTGGACTCGAGCGAAAGGATTAGAGACAAACACTTACCTCTCTGGCCAATCGCTCATCAACTTTTTCAAGTATCACTTAAAAAGGAAGGTGAGAATAGAGAGGCAGGTTTTGTCTCGTGAAAGTTTCAAAAAAAGGTGGGTGAATGTAGCAAAGATGGTGCGTGCGAGCGACGAAACCACTTT
>NC_068982.1:11031527-11033184 GCF_001194135.2 Octopus bimaculoides | reverse complement strand
ATTTTACTTTTTCTCTCTCATTTTTCCCCTTTTCTTTTTCATTTTCGAAAAGAAAAGCTCTACATTTGCATTTTTCCCCTCTGTGTGGCCAATAAAGAAAGTTATTTATCTATCTATCTATCGATCTATCTATCTATCTATCTATCTATCTATCTATCTATCTATCTATCTATCTATCTATCTATCTATCTATCTATCTACCTGTCTGTCTATCTACTTACCTACCTACCTACCTACCTACCTACCTACTTACCTACCTACTTACCTACCTACCTACCTAACTACCTGCCTGTCTGTCTGTCTGTCTGTCTGTCTGTCTGTCTGTCTGTCTATCTATCTATCTATCTATCTATCTATCTATTCTATTCTATCTATCTACCTGTCTGTCTGTCTGTCTGTCTGTCTGTCTATCTATAATAAAAGTTAAGTCACAAACATCATTATCCATAAAAAAACAAGTCATTACATACATAATTTGAACGAGATTCGTATGTATGAATCAGCAATTTACAGGTGTGTGGAGAGATATTTGACACACACACACGCATGCGCACACAGATGTGCATTAATTTTAAAATGTGAATATCATATGTAAACTCGTAAAGAGAATAGATATTTCACTTTTCCTCAGCGAAGAAGAACGCAATAAGTAATAACATCGAATAAGCTTTCGTCAACTATATTTAGAATGGAAAGAAGATATTGGAGTCGTGCAACATTGAGAACGGATAAAGCATATTATCTTTGCATTATGTTACAAGAATAGATAAAGGTATGTTACACTGATGTAATGGTTATTGATTCCTCAAGGAAAGACAATTGATTTCCAATTCTCTGTGTATGGATCTATGTACAAGGATCAAAGACAGGACGTTTTTCTTTGATATTTTATTTAATTTTCTCATAAAATTTTCAAATTGGTGCAGTATTCTGCCGTAGGCTTTACGAGAGAAATTACTTTCATTTATTGCGATAGCTCAATAAGCTTCAGCATTGATTCTGTACCTGGTGTTAGCGCAATAACATACTTACATGAAGGGTTACATTAAGAAGGTTCTGATATTCGCCCGCAGATTTCTACATTTATATAACATTATTAAATGTATCATTTTTGTTCATGCAGAGTACGGTATCATGCGGAATTGAGTAGGCGGTTGTACATTTTAAGAGATCTAGCATACATATCGATTTTAAATTTTGGCACAAGCAGCAAGTTCAGACCACCTCCCCAGTGTTCAACTGGTACTTCTTTTATCGATTCCGAAAGGATGAAAGGCAAAGTCGACCTCTGCGGAATTTGAACTCAAAACCTAAACATGGATGAAATACCACTAAGCATTTTGCCTAGCGTACTAACACTGCCTTGAAGATCCGGCATACATATTAAAATCAGAAGTATAACATTATTTGTGTTTTAGTTTTAAAGTTCCTGCCTCTCTAATTGCATGAGTACCGTAGGTGGAATACTCTTTTATTTTTAAAACCAATTTCTTAAAATAGTTCGATATAGCACAAATTCAAAGATGAAATTAATAATAGTGTAGCTTCAATAATTAATAACATTAATGAAAGTAACAGAGTTAGTTCAGTTTCTTTTGGGTTACTATCAAGGTCTATCTTTCTTTGATATATATATATATATATATATATATATATA
>NC_068982.1:11029263-11030578 GCF_001194135.2 Octopus bimaculoides | reverse complement strand
TACACACACACACACACACACACACACACACACACACACACACACACACACACACACACACACACACACACATATATATACACATACACGCACAGGTATATTTTCAATTAAAAATCAGATTTGTACGTATTGCGTCTAACACTACACATTTTAAGAACATTGGTATAAACTAAATCACAACAGACGGAAATAGCTGAAGGCAACTGCTGTAAACAGTAAATAGTCATCTGTAATCAAACGAGTTTGTAGTTAGTCTGCATTGATGAGTTTCCGTACTGCCTTGCACTCGGAGTACATCTATTCTCTTCAAAATCATCAGGAACTTTTCTTATATTTTATTTGATGTTTTTGAATCTATTGATAGCTTCATTGTAGATATATGGATCATATTTCCAGCTGGTATAATAGCTATGTTAAAGACTAACACTTTTCAAATCAGGTGTATCGTGGCTCACTGTAGGTGTTAAGGTTTGAAAGAGAATCTTATAAACGGATGCTCTATGTTAGTATGTATGCATGAAAGGACACCGACAGAGTTCTAAACAAACTGAAACTTGAACGTATGTTCAATTCCGAGATGCTGTTATTTTATTTAGCTCTGAATGTTCCCAAGGAAAACGAACATTGTAAGCCCAGCTGCTATCTTCTGAAATCATTTTCGTTGATTACGTGTCGATAGAGATGGTAAATCAGGAAAATATAAGATATTGATGTCGATGAAACTAATACGAAATTTTGTGATCTTGAATGAATGCTAAAAACCATTTATTAAATTTCAGTGCGAGTTTATTCAATGCGCAACATTATACCATTTACTACTTTCAGAATGGGTAAGTTAATGAATGCATTTTAGATATAAATTTATTGGCCTGTTTTATACAACTAACATATTACCAAATTATACTTTATAGACACAAATCACCACAGACTGCATTATTTCATTTTCGATTTGAAAGTTACATGCTTAAACTACGTGGTATATCTTATTAACTTATCTAACATAAACGCTTATTTACTTAACTTTCCATTAAAGAAAAAATATCAAACGTGAAATAAGATCCTTGAAATGATGGAAACCATCTTATATGATATTGATACATATTTCAGTGAGCTCTGTAAGGTAAAAGATAAAATCTCTGTGAACCAAACATATGACGAAACCTTTTCAATGTACTTCCACTAATGATTGCTATCACGTTTTCCAATACATCGCCATATTTTTCAGTGCTGCAATTGTATGAGGCTTAAGTCATGATCAACCAGTCCTCCTTCAGGGAAGTAATTCCCCTTGGAAGAAGCCAGTCATTATATATAT
>NC_068982.1:11027706-11028530 GCF_001194135.2 Octopus bimaculoides | reverse complement strand
CCAATTAACTAAAGGCTTGGTTTGTTTACGCTTTTCCCTCCGGTTTTTTGTTCTATGTGTGCCATAAATATCGCCATCCGCTTTAGAGAAAAAATTTGTAGTTTAGAATCAGTAGTTCTTTGACTGCTATTTCTAAATTTTCAGTATGTTGGAGAAGCAACTCAATTGCTAATCCCTGTATATTTATAATGATATATATATATATATATATATATCGAACACACATACACAATATATAAACAATATCGAACACACATACACAGGCTATGTGTTATGCCGGTTCGTGGGCAGACTGCGATTATAGGCGTAAGAAAATATGTTCTCATAAATTCGCACGGAAGTCCTAGACAAGCGAGATAACTCACATAAAATCCCGTTATAGGAGTGATAGGCATTAATTCTTCGTCATTTTCGTGACTTGTGAATATCGTGTGTCCTAAATGTGGCAAGATTCAAGCTAAATCGCCGTCGGGCTGCTTCTCATTCATATTTGAATTTTTTCCGTGGTATGAAACGTTATGACACACCAGCAGATGGGTTCTCTCACGATTTTGCATGTAGTCATAGACAGCTATTTAGCTTTCATCTGGTTTCGTTTCGGGTACGTGATATTGACAAGTCACAAAAATGATCAAATATTAATGTCCATAACTCCTGTCACAGGACCTGGTGAGAGTTATCTCGCTTGTCTGTAACTTCCAGGTATTTAAAAACGAGGTGAATTGACGAGAAGACATTCTCTTACGTCTATAAATCGCAGCCTGGCCACAAACTGGCAAAACACATACCATGTTTATGTGTTTTCGATATTGGTTATATTCCTC
>NC_068982.1:11022200-11027435 GCF_001194135.2 Octopus bimaculoides | reverse complement strand
GGCCTTTCGTGATTCTCTCAAAGTAACTTTTCAGCACACCCTCGTATATATATATATATATATATATATATATAATACAGAATGGGATAAGAACACAAAACATCCAGACAGGTGATACAAGAAAGGGACAAAACATCCAGATGGACGATACAAAGAAAACACGGACAGGTCATTCGGAGTTTTCTCTCTTCAGTCGAGATCCAGATTATCCTTGATATCAGTATTAATTTCTTTCTACTTAATTTTGCTAATTATGATAAACAAAAAATTATGAGTTACTGTTTGCTATAAGTTTTCATGTTCACTCTTTCCCCAAATACATTCTTTCAACGCAGTCTCTCGCATCGTTTATTATAACATTCGTTTAATTTTCTAAAAGTTTGTATTTCTACTAAATGTAACGTGTCCAATGATTGTACAACTCATGTTTTAGTTCAAAGATAGATACGTATTCTTTTATTTTCTATCGTAAAAAATTATTTTTCTTTGATCTAAAATCTGCTAGAGCAATGTTCGTGACATTTGTGTTCTTATGTCGATGGAATACATAATTATAATAGAGTTTATCTCTGCGGCAATACCAATTACCATAAAAATAACTAATGTATATATGACGACATTTCTCATGTTCGCTTTGAACATTTAGCCGAAAAGAACATGGAACACGACAATTCAAGATTTATAGTTATATATAATAATAAAAAAAAGAAACATTAAAGCATATTAAGGTAAACAGAATTAGATTAATATCTTAATGAAAACTTGAGGTTAGTCAGAATAGACCTAACAAAGAGTCTGTTTTGAAATCTGATTATTATTATTATCTCTAACTTTTCAAGTTAGACGCTGAAAATGTGTCCTATAATCTGATAAGTCAAATGATAATTGTATTACATTCGAAGTTTATTTTATCGTCATTATATACAGTATAATAAAGGGAAGCAACCCCATCCCTCTTAGGACTTTGTGGGTCATCAGGTCCATTAAGTTTATTAGGTGTTGTGACATTCATCTATAGAAATTAACTTAGCGAGCATCGTCCATCCCCAAGGTAATTGAAACTGGTTGGCAGTTCTAGGTATGAAGAACAAATAAACTGAAGTGAAGTGGATTGGCTTAATAGAGATTCCATGTTACATTACAGACCCTATTTTCTGGAACATCACCACCATTTTTTCCGCACTGGTACCAACGTAGGCAACAATGGTTTATCAAAATGATACAAATTTTTAGGTAGGACTATAACAGAAATGAGAACTGCAGGGACTAACTGGTCTTTTGTATTTATTCTTTCATTCTTTTACTTGTTTCAGTTATTTGACTGCGGCCATGCTGGAGCATCGCCTTTAGTTGAACAAATCAACTTATTCTTTGTAAGCCTAGTACTTATTCTAGCGGTAACCGCTAAGTTACGGGGACAAAAACACACCAACGTCGGTTGTTAAGTGACAGTGGGAGTACAAACACAGATACACAAACACAATGTATACCATTCTACCTCAACAATGGATTTACAAATACAACATCCCTGCATTCACTCGCTATTTCCTATCTTATCTAAATTAACTATTGCTTAACCATCCTCTCACACCGTCTCCGATGAAGGGATATAATAAATATCCTGGAAACAGCTCTAAGCGGCCAAAATTCTAAAAGTATATATATATTTATAGATACGTATATGCATACATTCCCACAACACACACATATATATATGCATGTTTGGTTACTCATACACCTATTTGTATATTGTTATTGGCGGTCTCACGCATATATGTATTTAATATTGTATGCACATACATGCTTATCTATGTGTGTCTACTAGATGTATTTGGTTGTTATCGTCAATGAGCGCACACGGTTTTGTGTTAAGAATAATGAAATTAACTTTTAATTTGTAACTGATAAGCGTATAAGAAGTTCTTTTTAAAGGTACAGCGTTGCGGATTCAGTTTCATTGCTCAGCACTTTTCTATCATAAATATGTGATGATCAAGGTTTGTGAACGAAATTTGATAGATTAAAACTGTGCAAAGCCTACAAGGAGGGGGGACATTCTTATTTTTGAGTGGTAGAAATTATCCATTAATAATTGTAGTGCCACCCTCTGGGTGCATTTAGTGGAATAGTTTCTGTTGCAACATTTCTTGACGGGTCTGCCCTCCTCCCGTCAGTTCAGGAGGTTCTGCAATTGTCACGAACACTCTCCTTTCTTTTCTGAAAAAGTCATGTAGAAAATAAACAGTTAACAATATAGATAAATGTCTTTCGTTTTATATTAATCTTTGTGTGTGTGTTTTTTCATCCTTCTTAATAGCTACAACTCTTCCCATTTCTGGCAGTAACCTCCTCTTACATATCCTCGTTTTCGCTTGCTGCTTTATTTTTTACGTTTACTGACACTAAACTGTCACTTCCAAAAATACAAAACAAGTGTAAAAATGTGTAAAAAGAAGACACTGTAATAGAATTAGTGTGAAAAAAACAAACCAAACACACACACACACACACACACACACACACACACACACACACACACACACACACACACACACACACACACACACACACACACACACACAGAGACAGACACACACACACACACAGTCACACAAAAAACACCACAAAAAACAAATGAATGGATAATTATGAATTGAATAAAACTAACATTAGCTATAAATTGATTTCTTATTAACGGGCTCAAAGACAAGTTTGAAGAGGTGGAAGTGTAGTCTATAAATCAACTCTTGTAATTACTAGTATTTACTTTATAAAAGTGAATAAATATATCACATAATGATTGATTAAACGAAACGAAATAAAACGAAATAAAGACTTCCTACAAAGTTTGCTAAACTAGTTATTTCGTCCCAGCTACTTCCCACCTCGCTTTTTATTCTGTAGTTTTAGCTTCTGCTATTTTTTTATTATTTCTTTTGTTTACTAACAGTCTGTTCTTAAACAAATAAGATTTCTGTTGGAATACAATTCATAGGAATGGCACCATCAACATAAAATATTTAGAATATTCTTTGCAATAACTAATGTTGTTATCTGACTTCTGTTTTATTTCTTAGTAATAATATTATCTCTAAAGATCAACGAACGAATTACAATAACTTAATTAACCTTAGGCAAAGTTTTTAGATCTTGTATATAATACGCGAATCAAGAGTTTTATTGATTGTCATTGGATGTCACCCAATATTCTAATTATATAAATCAATCTTTGGAAACATTAGGCAAACATTATGTATCATAACAAGAAAAGTACAATCGAATTCTTTTGTATAGGTGAAAAGTGGAGTTCAATACACCGAAGGCACTTTTACTGTTCATACCATGTATGACAAAGTTAGTACCAGGAGGCTGGTCTTACTAAGTATATCCATCTCTACATTTGAGATATTATGCGTATGTTAAAATCATTATAAATAAATTTACCTTTTTGATTTTTTGATGGAACGGAAAAGACGTTGTAAGAACGCTGTCATTTATTTATTGTTTATAAACGTTGAAAAATTAACTGTAATGGTAAATTTTTAGAGTAAAATTCCAACATCGAAAATATGTAACATTCTATTTGGTCTTACTTTTAAAGTTTCTTTGTTGTCATATTTTATTGGTTATCATAACTTTAATGGTGACGTCTGAATGTGTACATATATATATATATTTGTTTGTGTGTGTATATGTAAAACACATACGTATGCTATATATTGTAAAGTAGAATATTCGGACATTCTTGATGTATGTTCTAATGGTGTTATGAGTGTTAGAGAAATAAAAGTGTTGTAAATGAAAACTGAAACAGCTTTATGACATCTACCTACTACGAGCTCATCGATGGACATGTCGTGTATATCTTTAAAATGTTAATTTTTCGTAACCTGAAAATAATTCGATTGGCATGTTCCATGATATTTGTTGGTCTTCATGACCAAGAATAATATCGTGCTCCTGTGTAAAAGAGAGAAAAGAAATCGCAACATTCACGATTGTCTTTTAGGAGCTCAATTGAAACAAATTAGAATCAGTAACTGAACTCTATTATATAATATTCGTAACTTGATAAGGTGGTAAGCTGGCAGAAACGTTAGCACACCGGGCGAAATGTTTAGAGGTATTTCGTTTGTCTTTACGTTCTGAATTCAAATTCTGCCGAGGTTGACTTTGCCTTTCATCATTTCGGGGTCGATAAATTAAGTACCAGTTGTGTACTGGGATCGATCTAATCGACTGGTCCCCTCTCCCAAAATTTCGAGCCTTGTGCTTAGAGTAGAAAAGATTCGTAACTTGATAAATTCTCAATTTTTAGAGAGACATTAAACTAATATACAGAGTGGGAGTTTAGTTAATAGAATCAACCAATGAGTGTTGTTTTTTTTTTTATTAATTCCAAATAGATGAAAGGTGAAAACGACTACAAAGGGATTTGAAAGGCAAGAAAATCTCAAAAAACAAAACAAAGCAAAACAAACAATTACAAAGAAAGAAGGGGAAGGGAAGTTACTTTTAAATATTCTTTTAATGGATTAACCCATTCATGTCGATCGTCCATTTAAATTGACACTTAATTTATAAAGGATTAATACAAATACTTGATACAGATTGTGATTTGTGTATGATCTGTATCAAAGAATGAAACATGTTCTTAATGCGTATGCAGTCTTTATCAAACGGATTTCAATGAATTTTTTTTTTCGGTTGCTATTTAGGTCAAAATAATAGTATCTGTGAATTTTCAGGCAATTTCATTCGCTAGAAAAATTTCGGCAGAAATGGGTTAATTATAGAAGAGAGAACGACCGTCATCATTTTGTAGGGTTTCCCATGATGGCCTTAGACCAGAGAACATTTTCAGATGCTTGCAACTAATTCGGCCCCTCAAAGGTATTCAAAACTCGAGGCTGGGGATACCAGATTCAGACAACCATCCAATACTGCAGTGCTGTTTTTAGGCTGCGAGCTACCAGAATGGTTAGCATGTCGGGCAAAATGTTCAGCAGCATTTCCTCCGTCGTTACGTTCTGGGTTCAAATTTCGCCGAGGTCGATGATGCCTTTCGTCCTTTCAGGATCGATAAAATAAATACCAGTTGAATACTGGGGTCGATGTAATCCACTTACCCCTTCCTTTGAAATTGCACAACTCATTTGAAACCAATTTTACAGAACTGTTTTTGTCACTAACGATAGGCTATATATATATATATATATATATATATATATATAT
>NC_068982.1:11015278-11022118 GCF_001194135.2 Octopus bimaculoides | reverse complement strand
CAAATAGACAAATATAGAACGAATTAAAATGGTCGAGTAGATAAGAAGTCATCACTGTTCTTATATCGTGCCACTAATTTTGTCTTACGTCACAGGTTTAGCTCTAAATTCCTGTTATTACATTTATCTCACATCAGAAGAGAAACGCACACAGAGACAAATAAAAGAGACAAAGACGCAGAAAATAAAAGAATGTTGAAGTAACGAGGAGCTACCATATAATTTGGTGCTAAGAATTAATCTTCTCATATGGAAGTTAATTAGATTTAAGCAGAAATTGATGATATTGTACAGAGATAAATTCATAGATGAACCACAATAGAGACACAGTTTTGATCTCCAATTTGAAATGCATTACTTCGCTTGATTAATTCGAGTTACAAGCTCATATTCTCTATCTTAGAACTACTACGAATGAAACCTATGGGAAATCGAAATGTATTGTAATTGCTAATGTGCCGTTGGGTTACTAATAAACTCTTCTTCATGTTGTGTTTCTGAGTGAAGTCATCTTAGCGGAGTCCAACACTGTCATTGTAAATTTCTAGCACGAAAATTAAATAAAGTTAAGTAGTTCGCATGAGATCTGATCTCGTATAGAACTTGTTCTCTACTCTTTTTATTTATTTATTTATTCTTATATACAAACTAGTTTGAAAGGGACAAAGATAAACAGTTTATCCCAATAAAATGTTTCTTATAAATCCCAACGAGAAAAGAATTGAAAGGGCTATTTGTTCGGTGAAGAACCGATGCAGTGAAATGTGTGGATTGTTGTTTAGTGTAAAGAGAAGAAAATGGACAGAACGAACGAGCGAGTGTGTGTGTGTGTGTGTGTGTTCGAGCGTCGACAACTTTTTGCGATATAATTTTCTTTGTGTCGTTCATCAGAGTAAATTTGGCGCAAATGGCAGGCAGAATGAAATTTGAAACAAAACCTTAAAGTACACCTAGTCTCTTATTAAAACAAAATTCACACATAATTGCATATATTACGCAGGGGCATATGAAAAATTTCCACCCTAGACAGAGAGGGCTATATCACTCGTCGAAGCATATCGCATTATTGCGGCCATGCGGCAAGTAACCAAGATATGACGTAAAGAAGCAAAGATCAGTTCCATATCTCAACTTCGTACGTGATTTAGTACATAACAATCGTCACTGCTCATCAGTAGAACGATCTGACGACAGTAGATTTGGTAGTGTGATAAACTGCACAATCATTGGTATTAGCACAATAGTGTATTTTGTGAAAGCATAACGAACATCACAAAGCCAGTTAACTTTGGAGTAATATCAACTGCCTTCTTTTCACTGTATAAAGATTGCTTTGTATTGAAAAGCACCCGTCAATTATTAGTCAGTTTTATGGTCTATCATCAATTGACAACTTAGGTATGTGTTGTAATAAACCAATTCAATTGATCTTTATATATCCAGTAAATCATCATGAAATCATCTCCAATATAAAAGAATCATTTTTTTACTCATGTATCACTGCAACAACGCAATGTCGTGTACAAGATAAGGGAACTACAGCGTACATGATATCCAATACCGCGATGGTTTTAATCAATTGTGTTGGAATAATAGAGACAGAATGTCTCAATAGCATGTTGCAACCCACTTAAGGAGATTTTGAAACTTGAATTACTGAAGTCCATTGAATGAGTCGATCCTCGTTCTTCTGTGAGCAAAATCATTCATAAGCTCTATTAGATGTTGTGACATCGTTTCCAAGAATACTTGACCTGGGATATTTTAGAGGAAAGTACATATATAATTGAACTATATCAATACTATATAACAGGTACACATTTATTAAACAAAGGGGGATGAAAGACTACGTCCACACCGGTAGGATTCGAATCTGACTGAAAGGTGAGAAGGTGCATACTGTTTGATCACCGGTTTGGTTAGAGTTAAAGAACAGCAACAAATATTTGAATAATATATGTAAAGTAATTTAATGCAGATACAGTAATAAAGTTATTGTTCATCAATACGGTCCATTATTTATGCTTCACAGGTCAAAGGAAACAAACAGCGGTTTTCATAAACTAACAAGCTAGGCGTAAACAAACCAACTACATAAAACATATGGTCATATTTGACTGCCTCCTTAATCTGGCGGGCATAGGAATTTAAAGTGCTTTCCTGAAATAGTTTTATGAATAAAAAAAAATGGTAAAAAAAATGGTTACAAAGAGTAAGAATCAGAAGTTTTGGCTGTAATTCTATTTACGATTTTGTATAAAAAGAGCATCTTCACTATCATCGTTATTAAATAAGAGCAACACACCAGCTGCAGTAGTTAAGTTCTTGACATTACGATAATTAATCAGTGTTGTTAATCAGTTCGACTTCATTTAGTTTTGCTGTAAGCACAAAGCCACATATTAATTAGGGAGGGAGATGAGACAGCACAAAATACATGCCTCTCTCTCAAAATCATTGTGAACTCAAATGGCTATAGATAAGCTTTAATCCATGCTGACTTGTAGACATAGTAGAAAATCATCCCGCTAATGGTATTCACAAACTACAACTTGTAATACATTCAAAAGAAATAATATCAATTTCATTTGATCAGTTACAGGTCGATCTGTAATGACTGGGGTCAAATAAATGAACGTCATTTCTCAAGTATATCGTTGGCACCGCATTCATTAATCCCGAAATTAATGGAGAACCAAAGCAAATTCAAAAGCAATACGATCTCAACATTAAGAGGTTCGAAAGTAAAGGCTATGAAGCGAAATCCTTCTAAATCCTTAATTCGACTTTTACAGTCCCCACAAAGCACTACGAACATTTAATATAATTAACTCTCTTTTCAAATAATGTTTTTAATGACTTTACCAGACGATAAAAGATGGCGTCCATGACCATGAACATTTTAAAGGTCTCTACATAAGACTTGATTTTTGGTCTAAAGATAATATTTCCCTCCTCCCTACCAGTCTTAGAGACTTTTAAAATGCTCATGGACGCATACTCCTCTAATGTACTTAAGAGCTAGGTGATGGTATTGAAACTAATAACGGATTAAGTGTACCGTCTAAGAACAATGGTACACTTAATCCGACGGACTTCTAGTTTCTGCTAAGTAAATTTCATTTACAAGAATTTTAATCGACTTGATGCTTTGGCATAAGATACTTGTTCAAGGTGCCGTGCAGAGATGTCGAACCTGAAACAAAGTAGTCGCAGAGCAAGCGTTTTAGACCCCCAGCCATGCACACAAAATAAAAAACAAATGATTACTAGCATGAATGATGGATAAACCTGAGACTGAAAACTGGAAAGGGTGAAAATCGTATTTCTCACTTCTCATGATTTGAAATATCCTTTATGACTAATTTCTTCAAAGTTAGTGTCAGAATTAATCAGTTATTACTAAATTCAATTGACATAACGTTTCTAACAGCCAGGATGATTGAAACAGAATATTTTCTGTTTATTTAGTATTTTTCTTTTTTTATAAGAACAGTAACTTGAAGACTAACTCACAAAAACACTGTCTTTTTTTGTTTGTTTTAATGGCTCAACAATAGAGAAACAGTGCCTATAGGCCTTTTTATGTCCTTCTAGACTGGTAAGAGGAGTGTAATCGAAGAAATTAATGAATCTAATATTCAGCTAAAATCTTTCATATTTGTAATTGGAAAATAAAATAAATGAATGGAAAAGTTCTTGTGTTTTAGAAATGCGTTTCTAAAAAAAGAAAAAAAGAGAAAGATGAAAGGCAACTGGTGATAGACATCTACTTCATAAACTACAGTGAAACTGGAAGCTATTGAATAAAATTAAGTGGGTGTTAGAAACTTTAAATATAGAAAAAAAAAAACCTTCTCATATGAGTTAAGAAAATAAAATACATCATTGATAATTTCATTACATCTCAAGGATAAAATTTAGAAAAATAAACATAATATTGATTAATAGTGATGTAAAAAAAATATTCATGCTATTGAAACTGATTTAGATAGAGTAAATGAATTTATTGAACTATCTATTTATAAATTTATTCCAAGGACGTTTGTAGCCCCAATAGGTCAGATATAATATATGGTAATGAAAACAGTTAATTTGTGCAGTTATGTTGTTTTAATTTAAAATATAACATGACTAATATTAGTCATGTTATATTTCAGATAACTTTCTGACTTCCCGTTATATTAATGAGAAATAAATTTGAATCGTATATCAGTTTAGATTTGATTACTGGCAAAATAATTATAGTGAACATTGATTATCTAGAAAATAATCTCCCTTTGTTGCAAATGTGTGGTTTTCATATTCAAAGGAAATAGATTTCATGTCAAGATAACCTAATAACTCAATACAGAAAAGAACACGAATTTGCCGTATGATGGTGAAAAATAGTATTTTTCTGGCATTCGATAGACAGAAAATTGACAACTACATTTGCTTCTTAAAAGCATCGCTATTTCTCGATGTGTCAGAACGAGAATACATTGACGAGATATTAACTGAAGCCCAACATATTTTATGGTAAACGACAGGATGCTGCGTAAGAGCCCTGTCGGAAGATATTAGTGAATAAATTGACTTGAATTATTAACTACAGCCGTTCATCAAAAACTGAGTCAAGGACTCGGCTTACATACACTATACCACATACGCTAAACCATTCTCAGGCTATATGACAGTGTTAAAATTTTAGGCGCCTACTGAATCAGTGTTCATAGGAAAATACGGAGGAAAACAGACTTGTGTTCTGAATATTGAGGCCTGAAGGTTATCGAATGCAATATATTTGAAAAGAGTCCGTTAGACTTGTATTTATATGATGTTTTACATTCGATAACGTTTCCGTTACTTTCCAGTCTTTTCTATAAACCTTACTTAATTGCTTTACTTTATACACTAGATTTAGCTCATATGGTAAACGAAATAGTAGAATAACTGTTCCAAACTAAATTATCTTATTGGGAAGCATGCCAGGTTAGTAATACTCTGATAATTGGTAATCTAGAAGTTAATGGTATTATCCTGACAATTTATAATGGAAGCGATTAAATTCTAAACCCCGTTGCAGATCTGTAGCATTGAATTCAGAATTCTTCTGTATTTTACATCTAGACCAGGATTTTAATTCAGCACGGAAATTCTTTCCTGGTTTCATAACCTGTTGCGCCCCAATTTGCTCGCTAACTTTTCTCAAAGCTGGATTGTGAGCAGAAATAAACAAAGGATCTATTTTTTTTCTAATTTATTGTAGGTTAACAAGTCATAAATAACTTCAGTTTATGAAGTAATTCAGAAAAAATAGTGTTTATACTTATTACTATAAAACATGTTTCAAGTGACACACATACACACACGAAACACATAAACACGCACGCAACGATATTGACGCAAATGCATGCGCAGAGAGGGATACACAACACTGACAAAGTGGAATAGAGAAGACAAGAGCAGAGAGGAAAGAAGACTCGAGAAATAGAAAGTCATTGAAGAGGTCACAGAATGTGAGACGAAAGAGCTCTGACAAATAAACAAACTAATAATAAAGCTAGAGTGAAGATCAAATAAATAATGCGTGTGTTTATTGGAAAAACACGTCCATCCTCAAATATAACAATTTTTATTTTGATATCTTAATAACCAATCATCATGAGGGTTTATTTGAAGAGCTGCATCGACTAAGAAATGAGAAGTCACTGTAGCAGAGAAAATAATGTGTTTTCTCCCAGTCAAAGAGTAACGAGTTCGAGTTCCTGGTTCTATGTAAATGTTAACACCTCTTCTATGCTTACCTGTTGAGCAGGTAGGAAGAGAGAGACAGGTAAACGGTGAAATGCATTATATTGGAAATTAAATACTAGTTAAGGTGGTTATCATTGCCTAGATCGAATTATATCACATGATGTTATGGCAATAAATCACATCCACACATAAAAAAGATTTAGTAATTACTTCAATGAAGATTTATAAAAATAACACAAATTTTATTAATTCTGTTCGCATTTGACATACTACGGTTTAACTTGACAAAATAAATGCAAACTATTAAGTTAAAACACAGTACACATACACATATATAACATCAAACTCAAAATACTTGTTTTGTGTACTACACTTTATGTAACGTTAAACAGATGAACGAAACACACTAGGTATTAGATAAAACGTTAGCATGAAACGGGGAATTTACCGGAAGAGTATTTTACCGATATTCCACTTAAATAAGCTAAATGAATGGAAATCCAATTAACCACTTTTACTAAGTTAGAACTAGCACTCCAACTGTTGGTCTGATAATGTATTCACTTTACCATTCTGCTTCAGTGCTCCAGACTGCTAGATGAATAGAATTGAGTTTATAAGATGTTCAAAGGACATAAGTAGTGTTCGTGAAATTGAATGGCTAAAATCGATTAAAAACACCTCCTACGCATGCACACATATAGGAAGATGGAGACAGAACATGGTTTAGCTGCGATGGCTAAAACAAACTGAGCACATACACACAAAAATGTAAAATTAGACATCATAACTTACAAACGAAAATCTGAGGATAATTTACGTTTAATATCTGTTTGGAAGTTCGATATACATGGATTAACATGGAGTTCTATGAAACCGTTCAGTTATCTCATTCGAATTAGCAGCTTTTCAGAACACACACACGCACACACATACACGCATGCACGTACACACAGACACAGACACACAGACACAGACGCGCGCGTACACACACACGAAGATGTAGATAGCATGGTATAGCTGCGATGATTAAAGCAAACTGAATGTGCACACATATGTATGTGTGTATGTATGTATGTATGCATGTATATATATATATAT
>NC_068982.1:11012296-11014785 GCF_001194135.2 Octopus bimaculoides | reverse complement strand
ATATACATATATATACCTGAGGGGTGTTCATTAGTTCATTATTTCTCCTGACCCACCTCCGGTATTGCAGGAAACAGAACTTGTACAGGTGTAATCATATATGTCTCTAAATGTCACAAGTGGACTAAGGTGTTATAATGGAGGCAGTTGAATGTAAATCAGTGATCAGGTCCTTAAACGTGAAAGGCTGTACATCAAAAGAGACTTTCGATGAGACGAAAGACGTTTATGGTGACGATACTCCATCATACGACGTAGACAAGTACTGGCATCGCCAGTTCAAATGTGGTCGGACATAGATGGAAACTGCTCCTATTCCTGGACGATTACATTCCGCCATTGATGATGGCACCGTCCATAAGGTGGAAGCCGCCATTTTGGAAGATCGCCGCATAACTATTCGGCAACCAGCCCAAGAAGTGAAGACAAGTGTAGGGTCTGTAGAAAAAATAGTTCACGACTATTTGCACATGTGGAAATTGTTTGCATGATGGATTCATAGGATGCTCACACCTTTTCAGAAGCAAGATCGAGTAAATTGCTCCCAGGCACTTTTAGCAATGTGCCAAGAAAAATAGGACTTTTTCATCAAACTTATCACACAGGATGAAACATGGGTCCATCGCTATGACCCTGTGTCAAAAGTCCAGCCGTAGCAGTAAAAGCATGATAACTCACCACCCCCAAAGAAGGCTCGTGTCCAGACCTCAGCAGGCAAGGTCTTTTGAGCAAGCACGGAGTAGTGATGATGGATCTTCTGGCAAAGGACACCGCAACTAACGGGTCATATGCTATTCTGCTGCTGAAATTGCAGGGCGCCATCAACGCAGAGAGGCGTGGCATGCTAACCAAAAGAGTCCGCATCCTGCAAGACAACACCCCAGATCACAATGTGCATGTTGCCCAGATGAAAGTACAGTCCTGCGGCTGTGAAATCCTTCTTCATCCCCCTTACTCTCCCAACCCCGCACCATCTGACTTCCATCTCTTTCTAATCATGAAGTCTTTTTTGAAGGGGAAGTACTTTTCGGATAATGATGGATTTGTTTCCGAAGTAAAGTCTTGGTTCCAGACGCAACCTACCGACTTCTACAGAAGAAGTCTTCACAGCTGCATAAAGCGATGGGGAAAAGTGCGTCACCATTGGTGGTGGCTATGTAGAGAAGGACTAACAATTAGGCCAAGTTTCGCTTGTCCTAGTCCTTGGGAAGTGGGTCAGGAGAAATCTTTAATAAACACCCCTCGTATATATGTGCATATTTATATATACGAGGGCAGGTAAGAAATTATCCGCACGTTCGCCATAACATATCTTTATTATTGTCACACAGCCTTCTGCACGTGCGTGCTTATAGTTGGTACTATTGTGGCCACGTGATCGAAGTTTGAGCCTGATCGTGCCATTTTTCGTTCTGGCTTTACAGTGTAAAGCATGGCTGACCTCGTAGCAATGTGCACCAAAGAAGAACAAAGAGCAGTGATCCAATTTCTCTGGTCGAAAGGTGTGTCAGGTGCTGAAATTCATCGGAGGCTTTTAGCACAATACGGGAACAATGCAAACTGCATAGAAGTGTGTATGAGTGGATCGGCAATTTTAAATGTGGTGGGACAAGCGTGATGCACGAAGAGGGAGCAAGACGTCCGTCAACATCCAACATCGACGATAAGATTCAGCAAGCTCGAGAGATGGTAATGGTGAATATATGATGCTATATCCTAAAGAATATTTTCTCATGCAAATACTAGTATGCGCTGTTGATCTTCGATACCCGAACCGTATCTCAGAAACTGTTCGCTATTATCAAGTTTACAATAGCCTTCAGTCATTTCAAAACCAGCTCTAGCCCCTGGATTAGCTGGAAATCCAGAACTTTTTTGTCAGCATCTTTGAATAATCCTGGAAAGTACAAGTAAACGAGTAAGCTGTGAGCAAGTATTTTCTGTTGGCTGCGTAAACTTAGCCGCTATTATGCTACGCGAACTTTCTGCTAAGTTTTCCACCACTTCATGCTTTATTTCTGAAACTGCTTTTCTAGCATGAAACGAATCTACATCAGCTGGATGAAGATGCTCACTAGAAAAATAAATAATTTTCGGTTCATTGTTTTCTGTTACGGTGTGAATTCGCACTGGACATAGACTTCTTTTCTCACATCCACAGTATTCTTTTCCTAGTTTTGTATTGCTTGAATGAAAATCGTAGATGTAATTACTTTCATCAACTACTTTTCTTTTGTTTTTGGTCGATTCTATGAACTTTGTTATTTCGGGATGGGTAAATTAAAAATGTGTACACTAAAGTTTCAGCACTCTCTATACACAGCACCATGCTTAACAGAGAAAATGAGGAAGTAAAACTGTTAACAGAGAAGGAAAAAGAACGATGATAATGATCCTATAACGAGGCTCGTTATAGTTCTGTGAATACATCAGTAGAGATATTTCCCCTTGTTTTCTAAAGAGTTTATTTAAAATTGGACAAGAAAATC
>NC_068982.1:11004912-11011845 GCF_001194135.2 Octopus bimaculoides | reverse complement strand
TATATATATATATATATATATATATATATATATATATATGCAAATTTGCATATGTATATATGCATATATGCATATATGGGTACAGGACATCACCAATAGTAAACAACATGAAATACGAAAGCAAATGAGTTCAATACGCAAACAACAAGAGAAACAAATGGAAAACATGACAAGTAACATAAAGAATGACCCTTCATCAGTTCTCTGCTGTCTATCTACTCCTCATTTCGAGCATTGAACAACAACATGAGTTTTCAAAGACAGTTGCTCCCATACGTACCAAAATAAAATTTGGGATTTATGGAGGGTCAAAGTTGGGAAAAACAGCACAATGGAAACATACAAAGAAACCGAACGAAATTAATCATGGAGGGTCGTTAGACCACAACGAGGGTAAAATAGCGAACGCTGGAGAAATATTTTCTTCGACAAGAGAAAAGACAGAAGAGAGAGATAGGATATGCGCTGTCCTTAAGACAGTCCTGAAAGAAAAGATGATCACGCGAGGAAGAGAAAAATGGACGATGGTTACGTGTGAGCAAGGAGAGAGAGAGAGAGAAACGGAGAAAGAGAGAGAGAGACAGAGAGACAGATAGAAAACGGTGAAGGGGAGGAGAAAAGGGAATTAGAGAGAGTATCCTTATCATATACATTCGTGCTTGTATAAAAACTGCAGGTAGCTTTAGTTGATGGAATACTATATCCATTATGCAACATTACGCATAATTATTTTACCTGTGCTCCCACTTGTGAATATTTTAGAAATGTTTGAAGCTGAAGATTCCTTTTCACATCAAACTTCAGATATTAAAGAAAAAATACTGTACCACTAGTAAAGTTGTGATATAATATTTTCAATGATTTGTCTAAATTGTAAATACGAGCTGCATATTTTTTTTTAAATAATGTTCTAAAGTTATTATTTTTATAGTTTTTCGCATCAAAAACAACAAAAATGTCTTATTAGTTCGTTTTTGATTTAATGGACTTTCGGCATTAGCGGACCGACAGTCTCCTATTTGTCCATTAAATCGAAGTTGCCAGACATACGCATGTGTATGCATAAATTAAAAAAAAATATTTATGCAAAAACAATTCCAGTTCCACATCTGCATGCACACAAAGTACATGTTTATGCTCATCCAGATGATAGAGATAAATGCAAAGAAACACTTGCAAGGCGAGATCTCATTGGTTAAGTCTGGTCACGTAATCTGATTTGTTGCAGACTGTGGAGTCCCTCATCTTGTATTAGTGATGTGGAGAGATACAATTTCGTTTAAAGTTATTGCCGTTCTAGGTAATGAATCCTCGAGGCTGTCTGTAACAAGCTAAATCTGATTCTATAAGTAGTGAGTTTTAAGTGTCAGTTGGCCATTTCCAGTTGGAATCTTTGCTAGTGGAAGCAATAGGAAAATACTAAAGATCTCTGGTTAAGGGATGTCGCAGGTTTCTTCAGAATTGGAAATCTTTCAGTTATGAAATGTCTACAGTTTCCTACCTTATTAATGTAATGATTGGTTTTATGAACGATATCATATGCAAAGGAAACAGTATATTACTGGAGCATGCCTCAATGTTACAATTATCTCCACTATGAAAAAATAACCCCCCAAACATTCAGGCACATATGCAACCCTCTGAATACTGTCACAACAGTATTTTGAATGTATCATCTTTTCAGTTATGCCGGATAATAATAAAAGAAAAAATTCTCCCATACACAGAAATAGTTGTAGCATCCAAGATCCTATTAACTCCGAGCGTTGTACTGAAATACATACCACCAATGGATAGTTACAGAGAAACAGTTTCTGTCATGCTCCAACTACTTCCATATTGCCCGTATCCTCTATGGATACGGGAAAGAGAACTTCTATCTGCTGGTTCGACCTACTATAAGGTGCAACTAAATATCATTAATATCATACTCTACTGTCTGAAAAAACATGATACACTGTATAGTTTGCTTTGGGCTATACTGAATTTGAATATAAAATGAGATGGTTACGGTTGGAGTGACTTTGATCGAAAGTTTGCCTTATCGGAGCTGGCAGCAGCAGCAGCAACAACAATAACAACAGCAACAGCAGTAGCAGGTTACACAAGCAGATTAGAGAATGTAAAGAAAACTTGTGCCGTCTACGCACTCTACTACGCATAAACTCATCAGTTCCTGCTCGAAGGTGTAGCACGCTATTCAGCCTGGAGAACGAATGACGTATCTGGAATAAGAAATCTATGTGTATTGAAAACCGGTGAACCGCAGTCAAATCAAGCAGAGCACCCAAGAGCTACACAACGGCAGTGACAACAGGTATCATAAATGAGTTATCTAATTGATTTGACTGTGATTAATAGTTATTTTATACAGATGTGATTATGTAGAGTCAAACGAGTGGACCTTATAATATCCCGTGAGAAATATAGACAAGCAAAATATGGAAACGAAAGAAGAGAAAACCATTATCGAAGCTGGGGGAGCAGGACTTTTGATAGATATTGAGGAAGAGAAAAGGTAACAACAATATTGATTGTCGGCTGTCTAATACAGTCTTGAATATTTCATGAAATATGAATCTGATTATTTGAATATATATATTAAAACATGTTTTTGGAGACAAATATTTGCCGAAATTAAGATATTAAAGACGATGCTAGGTGAGATAATGTAAGAGAAGTGTGGTTGATAAATTTGAAGATGTAGGTGAGAAAAATATAACATTACAGACATGGTAAAAATACTATAATCAAGGTCGCCCTAACTGGTGATGACGACGAACACAATAATAAAATTAAGATAAATTGTTGGAAATAGTTAAGCCTCCGTTATTATTTAAAATCAATAATGTTTTTATATTTGATGTTTCCTTGTAAAAATCTAATTTTTCGCAACGAATTTATTTTCTCTGTTCTGTTTTGATAAATACATAAAAATAAAGAAATATTTTATTATAAAGGATAATTTATTGTATTTTCTATTAGTGGGGATACATTTGTCATTGCTGTTGTTTTATTCGATTTAATTGTTGTAGTTATATATTTTTGAATATGCTTAAAATACTTTTTGATATAAAATTACATTCAATGAAAATAATAATGTTTAGAATATCTATGAGAGATTTGATTTCTTTGAAGAATTTCGACTAATTCTGCTTTGATGTTAGGCAATTAATTACATTATTTTAATTACTTTATCATACCAGACAGCCACTTAGTTATTTCATTCATGATATTGTAACTGTGATTCTGTTGTTAGCTTCATCTTCCAGTCATATGTTCCAGTAGCTTCCTCTGATATTTAATGTTGCCATCAAATAGTTGAAAATAGAATATATTGTTCAAAATATTTCCATTTTCTCTACATAAAATGTAGCAAAAAATAACTGATATAACTTAGCTTTTGATTAAAATTATATTCTCCATATGACTATGACTCTATTGACACGAACGTGTTAAAAAAAGGATTATTGAAGTAAAGAAAAATAGAAGACTGAAAGGGAATAATATTGTTTTAATTCATTCTAATGTACAAAATGCATTTTCGTCTTTGATAAAATTTAGGTTAACGCACAAAAGAATTAAGCATACGGATTGTATAATTCTTAAAACATAAGTAGAAGGATTACATGTATGCTGCTAACTTATTAAGAAATGTCAACAGAATTTTAATCCTTAGTGAAATGGGCTGTCAGCAAAAGATTCAGCATATTTCATCTGACAACCATTAAAATAGAACGTCTGTTTATAAATGCGTTAGTCACCTTTCTTTTATGAAAATCAATAGTTGTTAACTCATGTGAAATGACTGTTTAGTAGGCGGTTTATTTGTTTCTCCGAAATTGATTCAGACCGCTTCATGCAAACGATAAATTTGATTCTCTGGCCAAAAGAACTTACTGGTGCGGAAGCATCCAGAATATCAATCGTCGCTAACGCACTTAATGTCAAATGATATGCCGATATGGTAAATAGATGCGTTAGGAAATAAGTTGTGAAATGTGCATTTATATTCACTTTGCTTATGCGGTTATGTCAACAATGAACTAGTTAGGCTAGATTTGCGAATATCTAAATCAGTGAATATTCCAGATACAAATGTGTTTTCCCAAAATATTTACGGCTATTGGAAACAATTTATAGAAATCAAATATAACAATTTATAGAACTTAATAAATGCACTGATTTGTGCGAAGCTGGTCAGACTAGAATTATGTTGATAACCGCGCTTAAAACAGCATTAGATTAAAATAATGATGTGTGTACCGTTTATAATGTTTATACAAAAGTGGAATGGCATTAGGTGTGGTATTTTGTCTCAGAGAAACTTGTCAAAAAGACTCCTGTGTTAAGAAATGCAGGAATCACTCAGAATTTTGCCGAGAAAATCGTCAGATACGGTGTTTCGACCTCATTTAATTTCGTCGATAACGAACTTCTTTGATATCCAGAGCTGAGCTATTTATCTTAGAAAATCAGATAAATAGTGCTTAATGATTCTATTTGAATAATTCAGTTGGTCCTAGTTGTTGTGACATTCATGCAGCCAAAAATTATTATCATAGTTGACGGTAATCCAACGAAACTAAAGACTAGCATTCGCATTACTTTAAGCTTCGGCAACAAAATTCAGTATTTCAACCATTATGATAGTGGTTTGTATTTAGGATTCTTTTCATGATTTCTCACAGCAATATATTTCCGTGTTTTTCTTTTTAATTATGAATTATCGTTAATTTGTCAATGTAGTAACATTTTAAAAATATTTTGAAACTGCGTGAATTCCGGATCAATAGAATATGGCATTATATGATCAATTTACAACAATGCTGTTTAAACTGACAAATAAAATGTTTGTTCTCATTATCACCAACACCTGGAGGCTATAAAATGTTCCCTGATAATTTGAATGTCTCGTTTACATTAATTTACTGACAAGGCTTACATATTTTTATTTTTGCTTTTAAAATATTCAAGAACATTATATAAGAACAATTATCATAGGCGTAGGAGTGGGTGTGTGGTAAGTAGTTTGCTTACGAACCACATGGTTCCCGGTTCAGTCCCACTGCATGGCACCTTGGGCGAGTGTCTTCTGCTATAGCCTCGGGCCGACCAAAGCCTTGTGAGTGGATTTCATAGACAGAAACGGAAAGAAGCCCGTTGTATTTATGTATATATATATATATATATATATATATATATATATGTGTGTGTGTGTATGTATGTATATCTTTGTGTGTTTGTTTGTCTCCCCAACATCGCTTGACAACCGATGCTGGTGTGTTTACGTCCCCGTAACTTAGCGGTTCGGCAAAAGAGACCGATAGAATAAGTACTAGGCTTACAAAGAATAAATCATGGGGTTGATTTGCTCGACTAAAGGCGGTTCTCCAGCATGGCCACAGTCAAATGACTGAAACAAGTAAAAGAGTAAAAGAGTAAAGAGTATAACTAAAATAGCATTTCTGAAGCTTTCGATGAAAAAATAACTTTTGCATCTAGTTTCAACTGTCTTTAATCCCCCATATGTATTAAGCTATTATTAAGCTATTATCATATCCGTTATCAATCAATGATTTCTCTATTCAATAGTTGACTTGTTTTAATATTCATTTAAATCGCAGGCTTGTATTTGTTTGGTAATCATTGACAGCATATCAAACATACCACCCAGGTAAAACTTCAATATATTGATATCGATTCACGACAGTTGACCTTTAAAATACACTGCATGCTAGTTGTATCTGCTTTCAATACTCTATGTTGTTCTGCACGCCGGGCAGAATACTTAACGGCATTTCGTCCGTCTTTACGTTCTGAGTTCAAATTCCGCCGAGGTCGACTGTGCCTTTCATCATTTCAGGGTCGATATAATAAGTACCAGTTGAGTATTGGGATCGATGCAATCGACTTACCTCCCTTCGCCCCAAATTGCTGGCCTTATGCCAAAATTTGAAATCGATATTCTCTGTTGTTGTATTTAAATAAAGACAAGATGCAATAAAATTCTATTTAAATAGGCGCAGGAGTGTGTGTGTGATAAGTAGCTTGTTTTACCAACCACATCGCTCCGGATTCAGTTCCACTGCGTGGCATCTTGGGCATATATATATTTATCTATCTATCTTTCTATCTATCTATCTATATATTTATATATATATATGTACAAGGTTCTTTTTCGATGCTATCACCACTATATATATATTCCCAAATCTACTTCCTCTACACTCTACTTGACATTAACATCACCACCACATTCAGGCTACTTGGTTACTTTCAATTCCATTTCCACCGTCTGTAAATAGGTTTAGCTATCTTTTAGAATATGATACTACAAACTACCCATCTCACTCCCCTTTTCCTTTATTACTGTCCTTAGTTTGTCACCCATACCCCCACCACCTATATACTACCTCTGCGCATTCCTTCCTCCTCACTAAACCATTTAACCTCATCCCCCCTTCCTCCTTCCCTCACTATACTCATCCTCTCTATCCAGTCAGATCAACTGACCATAAAAATATACCACTACCATTCTCCACCTCAATCCTTCTTCTATCCTCTTCCCATTCTGTCTTCAAGACTTGACCTACTTACACTACGGACATTTCTCACTTGACTTGGGCATCCTTCAAGTAAACACAAGCAATATACCTCGGACACAATATGGCATATATACACCTCTGCTATCTCAGCCTTTGCTGCAGCAACTATTTCCGGAAAATTCCCACAAAGATTACTTTACACGGATACTTACTACTGGAATGAAACTACACTCCAAGTACTGTTCTCTCTTTCTTTCTTTTTTCAGCGCATCACACTCACTCTCACTTCATACTATAACTCTCCGCCTATGGATATAATAATCGATTCCTTTACTATTTCTGTCTCCGATGAAGGGAAGTACTGGATCTTCCCAGAAACAGGTGT
>NC_068982.1:10996302-11004856 GCF_001194135.2 Octopus bimaculoides | reverse complement strand
ATATATATGGGAGAATTTACGAAGAAAACAACAGGCGAAGACAGGTGGTGTAAACAACAGATGGATGTATTAGTTTAGCGCTCGGGAATAGAGAAAGTCTTTATATATATATATATATATATATATATGCGTGTGTATGTTTGTGTGTCTGTTTGTCCCTCTCCCACACCATCGCTTGACAACCGATGTTGGTGTGTTCACGTCCCCGTAACTTAGGGGTTCGGCAAAACAGACCGATAAAATAAGTACTAGGCTTACAAAGAATAAGTCCTGGGGTCGATTTGTTCGACTAAAGGCAGTGCTCCAGCATAGCCGCTGTCAAATAACCCAAAGAAATAAAAAAGAATAAAACAGTAAAAGAAATAGAGCCATTACATGGTATTGGTTCATTAGCAAAAACGTTTTAATTTAATCGTTCTTATTCTGAGTATACTTAATAAGATAAGGATGCAAATGATTAAAAAAAACCATTATAAAATCATTCTAGATTGTATTGTGATGCATTCTTAATAAATAGTTTTTTTTTCAGATATAATATAACTTTCAATATTATATTAACCAGTGTAAATGTCCCGCTCTTCTTTATATAGGTGATAGGTAAAGATGAAGAAAATGATAGCTGAAGATAATAACGAGAATGTTTTCAATTATTTGAAAGCAAGGAAAAGGAAAAGATGCTTGTTTGTTTTTTTTTTGTATATGAGTAAACATTGTTGGAAGTAAAATGATGAATTGGAAAATTGAATTGAAAAAGAAAATTGTCTCAGTAAAATTTCTAAGTTGGCATCACTGAGAAAGACAAAACGTTTGCTTTTCATTAGAAATCAAATCATAGCAACTGAATCGGTACACGGAACGAAACATTCTAGACTATATTGAGCTGTTGTTTACCTTAGATAGTAATTGGCAATGTGTATTAAATGTCACGCAAACGAAATAGTGTGCATGGAGGAGGCTGTCAAATAGCAAATAGAGAGTGATTGTAGGAAAAGTTAAATAAAAATGAGTGGTAAGATGAGACGTCTATCTACTCAGCTCGAAGTGGCAAACAAAGAAAGTGAGCGAGAATAAAAGTTTTAAAATAGGAACAGACTGGAAGTAATGATCTATCTTATGTTGCTTAAGACTGAACGTGAAATTGAAAAAGTCGTTAGACTGAAAGTTAACGATATCTTCATACAACCTCTACAAGAATGATAATTACATATAATTCTGTCAGTGTTTTGTAAAGGATATAATATTTGTGAAAATATAGTATCATCATTTTAAATTAAATTTTTATAATTATTACAAAGTCCAGTAGAATATTAGAACCGTTACAAGTGTCTGTGCGCGTTTACAATCATGGCAACTCATTACTTGCAGAGGACGGCATCTACTACCACGTCTAGGAAATTACTTTCAGAGGGCAGCATCTACTACCACGTGTAGGAAAATACTTTAGGAATGAGAACCCAGGTTCTCATCAGCCGAAACTTTGTGTTAACAACAAACAAGATGAGGACAAATAACCGGCAAATGTAAATAATGTAAATAATGTACATAATTCCTAATCTCTTAAATATAGAACTATATTATAGGTGATGTTTTACTAATAAAGTTTGAAGAGTGGTAAGGAATTTTTCGCTGATTTTTACCCATGGCTTTGAACGAATGAACCGTTCTATGATTGGTAAAACTATCGTCACATTAATATATAAAATATACAACAAAATGTCCAATAATAGGAGAGTGTCAAAAGAATAATATTCCAATGTTATAAGCAGAGCTGTTTCACGGATAGAATGTAATCCCAAGGATAAAATATTACATTGGAAGAAGTAAAGAGTGAGAGAGGGGGGGGGGAGAAAAAATTGCAAAAGAAGGGAAAAGAGAAAAGGTACTATTTATTAAACAATCGTAGATATCTTAAGAGGTAACTATTGTACCATTTGGGTTCTCAAAACTAATTTTATAACCTCATTATTATCTAAACTACTAACAAGTTTATATAGGGCACTTGTAAGTTAGCGAAAGTATTAGAAGTGATGTATGCCAATGGTATGACAGTGTTTGCTATTTAACTCTCATTTCAAATTAGAAGAGTGTTTGTATTAATTTACTGTATATTTTCTAATATAAATGCTTGGATAATATATTCAAATTATGTGAAAAACGAAATAATAATATATGACATTTAATAAGACATAAATCTATAAAATAAAATATTGAATAAAGTATACAGAATGGTAACTATATTCCACGAGATAATAGTAGGTTGATATCCAAATGAAATAGCTAGAATGTGAGTGCATTTTTTATCTAATAATATGTACAGTAGTCTCTTTGTAAGGTTTTCCAGTAGATATAGGACAGTTAACGTTGCAGTCATAATTGTAAGTACTGTAGTCGACATGAAAGTTTATAATATAACAGTTTAGTTTCATGAAAATAACTTCTAAATGTGTGCATCAAAGTCTTACTAATCAGTGTTGATGCATTTAATATCCAACTATTTGCGATGTGTAATTGTATTTATTCACTTTTAATTTGTAATTCATGATTTTCTTTATAAACATTTCATTTGTAATGTCTGATTTTCTTTATATATACTATTCGTTCGTTTTATCTTTCGATAAGAGAACTGTATAGTCCTGATATTAAAAGGTAGACAGTAAAATCCAAGGCAGTACATATTAGTCAAAAGAGAATATTGGTTTCTACTTTATATGTTAAAAAAAAAAGCTTAAATTTATATCAGCAACATATAAACAGAAAATTTCATCATCTAATTCAGAATATACATAAAAGCCTACATAACATGAAAGAAAATCTAATGGAAGAATAGTCTGTGAACATAATGAATTACATCAAATAGAAACTGATGCAAACCCACAAGCCAAATTTGCATGAAAGACTGAATCAATAGACAAACATACGAGTGCGCTGATATATTTAAAGAATCCAGAATAATAGTGGGCGCAAGATCAATCAAACCCCACGCTGTTAGAATATATACAAGCATATAGTTTATGTTTATTGAAAAACAAGCTATTTGTTGGAAAACCACTACTGGAGTTAATAAATGTAAAATGCAAAATAAAAACAATGATATATGATAAGAAATATAATAACGTATATCAAAATGTACGATGGTATTACTTACTGCTTCAAATTGAAACAATATGGAATTCAATACGAAAACTACGCTAGGAGTTATAAAGACATGTTTATTTCCAGGATCTGGTATAAATCAGATTGTAAAAATAAAAGTAAAATCGGTGTTTGTTGGCGCTTCAGGAGAAAAATTAGAAAATAAGCTTAGGTAGTAAAGAGACTACACTAAACATCAATCTACATCTCATCACTCACTACACAAACATTGTTTTTCTGTTTCAAACATCAGACATATTGTCTTGAAAGTACGGAGACGAAACTAAAAACTGAACGTAATTTAGTCTCGATTTCTTGCATTTTATCTAAAACGAATATCATAAATAAAACATGAATGTTTATTAAGTTATATACTATATACGTAAGCAAGTAAAAGAAGGAAAAAATAATTTCAGGTTTAAGATTCTTTGGAAACGAATGCCATTAAAATATATTTACTGGCGACGGAAAACGTAATCCGACGTTCATATGTAAGACAGCTACTGATAAAATAAACTTACAGCTAACAGTCTCAAAATAAGACCGGACTCTCTCATAATTTATGTTGTGTCATCAGTAACACGATTACGGAGAAACGGCAAACATATGACTTCCGTCAGTGCAAATTTTAATCAGTGATTATAATGTCATAAAATTTAGATTGAAATATTACCTGTTATTCCATAATTCTAAAGTTTCAAATTCGCTGTCAAATGTCCCAACTTAAGGACAAGTAATATCTAGACAGGTCTTAGCAGACTGAATTCAAAATGTTCTCTCAAGAGGGAGATGAGAAATGCCAGATTAAACAAAATTAAGGTAGTGTCGTTATATGAAATGAAAATATTTTAGACATGAAATAAACGAAAAGAAACTCGATCCCCGCTACCAAAGATTTGTCACTATTGAAACAAGTGCTAGTTCTTTGTCCGACTACGTGATCACCATCCTGACAGGAACAAAATTCTGTATAAAATCAGCAGACTGAAATTTCTTTTAAAATCTTGAATGAGCGGAAATAGTTAACCGATGTGTCATAAATATTTAAATTTGTGCAATTGCTGACACAGAAATATCGCATAAAAGCAACGGGCGATGCCAAAGAAAAATAACTGAAATGAAACAAAAGACATTATCTCTAATTTAGTACCACTTCAAGCAAAAGTTTCAAGCGGAATGACAACAAATGAGTAGCAATCATTAAATCTCTCCAGTATAATTAAAACGACAGGAGTTATAAACATTTTCTAATTGACAAACATCGACATCGCAACAGATCTAATCTAGAGTTACAGATAATTGTCCAAAGACGCACTAGTAGAGAAAGCAAAAATATTCATATGCTAGTAATGCAGATTTCATCTAGGTTTATGAAGAATTCTTCGTATTAGGGAAGGAATTATATCTGCTACATGTTTCAAGATGTCGTTACATGTCTGTCCAGCAGTGGCGGCAGTGGCGCTATCAATGAAAGTTGCTATGTTTTTGGTTGAAGTTTGATTTATTTCGCTTTCAAAACACTAGCGATTCTCCATTCAAAGTCTTTGTTCATTTCTTCACACACACTCTCACCTATCGACAAAGCCTGACACAAAATATGATCGTCACGCCATTAATCAGATGAGACATTTTGCTCCAGAGAAAGGCATGGGCATCACACAATATAATATCTTATTCAATATACGTATGATGCACATTGTTTATGCATCTAATCAATATTGAGAAGCTGATCCAAGTATATATAATGTAAAGCGAAAAATACGAAGTGCAGAGTTTTATAGTCGTAAAGAAGATATATTTAATACTTTTCTAAGCATGCAAAAATTCAATTGATAGGTTGTCGATGATTATTATGTTCAACGCAAAAGAGGTAATTAAGCATTTTTTACTTTAAGATTTTGAACTAATAACTTGTCAGAAATAATTTTATACTTGAAAATTTCCCCGTTTCCATTATATTCCATTCATTCTCACATTATAGAATTTAATTTAATTTTTGCGTTTTATACAACAATCTAAAAATGATGGATGATATAGTTACGGCTCAGGGTTGGATATTACAACAACGTTCAAATGTAAGGCTCATATTTAGTTTAGAACTAAAATGAAATGCAATTTTTGTCTGTTTGAAGCAAGACGAATTTCTGAATAAATTTAAGACGACAAGATCTGTAAATTAAATTTTAACTTAGCAAATAATACCTTGAGCCGAATTAGTTAGAAAGAAATTCCCTTTTAGAGTACCAAAAGCCATGACTAAAATAAACATTTATATCATATCCCAATGTTATTATTACGGATATGTCAGTTGTAGTTATCTATGTTTCATTATACTAGTGTTAGAAATTCAATGACTAGAAACTTGGTTTACTATCGCATAACATTTTGAATATAAAAACGACTTTCAAAAAGGCATACTTACAGTCGAATATCTGAAACACTTCTAAATATAGAAGATTTATTTTGAAGAGATTTAGATACTTCACAATAGATATTGTGAATTTTTGCCTTTATTGTTCGACATTAAAAATCATTTATTTAGATATTGTTTGCTTTAAACTTATCGCATATGAACAAGAAACCGTACCAAATTTATAAATTGAAATCAGACAACAGGGACTTTTTTTTATATGTGTTATTAAAGACAAGTAAATAAATGCTTACATAGGAAAGAGATCTTGGAATAAATCACGAGAATGAATTTCACTATAGAAAATGTGTTCAATCTATCTCGTTCATTAACGTAATTATAATGGTTTCGAATTTTGGCACAGCCAGCAATTTTCGGAGAGGGGGAAATAGATTACATCGACCCAGTGCTCAGCTGGTACTTATACCATCAATCCCGAAAGGACGAAAGGCTAAGTCAACCACATCGTCATTTGAACTCAGAAAAAAATAAGCTAAGCTTTTCACCTGGCTTTTGGCGATTCTTCCTGCTAGCCACCGAATAATTGGAATAAAGATGTAGATTTCATTAAAAAAGTACGTTATTAATTACCATTGCTTGAGGTATAATACGGAGCAGGAAAAGGTGGCGAGGTGGTAGAAACGTTCGCACGCCGGGCGAAATGCTTAGCACTATTCCGTCTGTCTTTACGTTCTGAGTTCAAATTCTGCCGAGGTCGACTTTGCTTTTCATCCTTTCGGGGTCGATAAATTAAGTACCAGTTGCGTACTGAAGCTGATTTAATCGACTGACCCCTTGCCCCAAGATTTCGGGCCTTGTTCCTAGAGTAGGAAAGAATATGCAGTAGGAAGTTTCAACAGCGTCAATAAAGATTTCTCTGTCACATATATTTGCTACGTAATATATTAAAGATATAAGCAATATCTTTCAACGCATCGGAAATGGCAAGCTAAAACATAAGAAACAGATGTTCAAAAAAGCAAAATATATTTTGTATTGGTTTAAAAAAAAACCCTGAATTCCTTTTCTCGTCTGGGGGCATCAGAATTATATGTGAACTATATATACAAGCATACAAACATTCATATATTCATATATGCATACACACCCACACACCAACACATGGTATATATATAATATATACATATATATTATATATATTATATGTACATGCACACATTATATATACATATATATATAAGTATATATATATATATATATATATATATATATATATATATATATATATATATATATATATATATATATATGCACACACATATATACATATATATGTTTATATATGCATATATTTAAATACTTAGATACAAACATATATATGTTTATATGTGCATATATTTACATACTTAGATACATACATATACCCGTAAAATCACATTTATATAATTTATATGTGCATGTATGTATATATGTTTATATACATATGTGTGTGTCTGCGTCTGTGCGTGCGTGTGTGTATGTATTTTTCTATATATTATGCATCTATATTTCTGTATATCCAATATATCCACGCACACATACACATAAACAAATACATACGTACACACATACATATCTGAAAATTACATGCGATCATTTTTTGACATTTATGCTTGCTTTAAGTGAACTGATACAAGAAATGACTATTGAATAGAAGTTACATATTGCTCTTCAGGGCTTTCTATTTCATGTTTTCAAATATAAATATATCGAAAGTAACTTGAGAAGCCTCCGAACTCTTCTAAAGTTTATAATGTCACTCGTAGTTACCATGAATCATATTCACAGACAATAACAAATAAGATCTTACTAAAAATTGTTTAATACCATTTTTCCGATGTCTCCAAATTTCCTCCGATAAAGCTATACAATTTACATGCAATAAAACCCAGTTTTATCGTTGTTACATGAACTTCACATTGAAAGCAATCCAATCTATTTTCTATTATCAAACTATTGCTTTACACATATACAGTCGAAGCGTACTAAAGTTATAGAACATGCCACATATTTTTCTCAGGAAAAGTGTCTCGTCGATATGAATTTGGAATAAATGTAAAGGAAAATATGTTTTCGCATTTTAATATTTGTAAATTTTTTTCTCATTTATACTGTGCAACATAAAGAAAGTTATTTTGTGAGTTTCTATATTGGTCTCACTTATAAACTTTAAGGATGTTATTTACTGTTCGCTGAAATAAATAATTTTAAATTAATATCATTAGGCTGTTTATTTGACGTTAGAATAGTTGTTAAAATACTTGTAAAAATACTTTGAGACAAATTTAATAAAACCACCAACATTGTTGAACGAGCACTGGAAACGTATGTTTCGTTCTTTCAGTGTAAAATAATTGCACGTGCATTTATTTGAAACCTGTTTCTTTTACTTTTGGAAGTGAGTATTTCGCATAAATGCATTGGCATGTTAAAAAAAATTTGCATCAATAAAATACATACTAATTTCTTCTAAAGCGGTAGCACATCTAATTTACGTGTAGAAAAATAATCAATATAAAAAGCTTTGATGTCAAGAGAAAATAATTTCATAAAACCTGAGTAAAAACATTCTGAGGAATGGAAGAAATTCTATTGAAATCTTCCTGGGATGTTTTGTTCCTCGTCACTACTTTCGTATTTCTCTTTCATATATTTTATTACTTGACAGAAGCATGAATATATCTCTAGTTCTTCCATTTAGAAATATATACCTATTCGCGTTTTCTTACGATTCAATTTAGAATAATTTTCTCTGTACGTATAGGGTGCTGCTGTAGTGTTAATCTAACAAATTGCTATCATTTGATCTTGCTAAATTCATGTGAGAGGGGATTACGATGAATCATATTGGTTTTTCAGATCATGCAATTACATAAAGATAGATAAAAAGAAAAATCTATTAATGCCAATATCATCAGTTCCCATTCCAACATGAAAGTATACATCTGCACGCTCTCTCACACACACACTTACATATGTATATTACATATTATACCTGCATATATATATATA
>NC_068982.1:10991298-10996132 GCF_001194135.2 Octopus bimaculoides | reverse complement strand
TATATATATATATATATATATGTATATATAGATATATATGTATATATGCATGTATGTATACATACACACATACATACACATACACATTTTACATAAAGTTTGCGCTGCGGGACATTTCTTTCATCAGTTGCCGAATGAAGGTAACAAGGGTTACGCCACCTTCGTACACTACCACTTCGCTCTTTTTCCTTACAACGTCAATATTGCTTGTCAGAATTGATGTTACAGGGTATTCTCCATCTTCAGTGTTACTGAGGTACTTTAACCAAACACGACGACGCAGCCTGATGCAGCAGACTACTTCACCACTCTCCAGACTGGTTGCATCTAACGTACGAATTTTAAAACCATTCTAAAAGTGATACACTCAACTCGTAGTGGTAAGTGACAAAGTGTAAAAAAAAAAAAGACCAAAACACCTACATTGATCGGAGTGAGATTAAAATTTGTATGCATTGTAAAAGTATTTTGAAGTCAATTAGAAATAGTTGAGTTTTTCGACGTATAATACACAGTGAGATCACGCTAACTGTACTTCGATGCTCAGTCTGGTGCGAAACTTTCTTCATGGTTGTGTATCATGTATATCATGTATATATTGAGTTGAAGGACTGGGCAAACCGAATCTTTCTTTTTATCGTTTATGCCTTTATAAAACGCTATAACAGATATTATGACTAATCTGGATGCACTGTTCAAATGCTTCTCTGATCAGAAAAGGCACAAATATGGAAAAAAAAAACAAAACAAAAATGATAATTCATTTTATACCAAAAGTTCGTGGAATAATTATTCATATTTTGCTATGAATATGATGATATACACTGAGAGTTACTCTAAAATGACTTTGCAATTTGAATATGTTCGAGTATGTCAACAGAAAGTTTTAAGCTATATTTTTTAAATGTATTAATCAAAGGAGGGTTAAATGGGTTAGTAATTGGAAGAAAGCCAGCGCATAAAAGCCCTTTTAGAGTCTGCGAGGAAGAGTGATGTAGTTATCGTCAGTTCGGAAACGTAGCTGCAATACATGAAACGGAGTAAACTTTGCGTAAGTCTACTAAGAGCCAGTTGGTTAGTGTTGAACGAGGCAGTCGATGAGATCAGTGATCCGGAGGAGGAATAGTCCAACAGGCTTCCGCATAGTTTACGCTTATTAAATGTTAATTACAAAGTTTTGGTCCATGCGAGGCTAAAGTAGAAAGTTTTTGATCAGTGTGCCGCGCAAGGATACCAAATCTGGAATCATGTAGCTGCCAAGCAAACCTCTTTAGTACACAGTCATGTTTCTATTCATAACTACAGTATGTCTCATTCGAATTCTCTTTCGACCAAAGAACTCATTGTTTATATGTCTAGCGGAATAATTAATTAATGTCACACTTGTGGCGATTTGGCGATAAGAATATGAGAAAGAGACACACCAGAGGGCATGAGAATTTAAAAAATAGGCATAAAAATTACAGATATATATTCCTCATATCAAAGCAGAGCTTATCTCCAGGCGATAGAAAAACATAGACAACTTTGAACTGCAAAGAAATGTAGTTACAACTTCAAAAAATTAACTAGATCTATACACATACATCGATGCATGCATGCATAAACATATGCTCACTCACAACATTATCTATCTATCTATCTCTTTAATATATATATATATGAAAGAAGAAATTGATAAATAATTCAAGAATTTATGCTGTGTGCTATTAAAAATACGCTTTTGTTGTTCAAATATATGCCACTGGCCACTCTGAGTTAGTTTTTTCACTACATTTTCATTTCATGTATGGAAATTACTGAGTGTATAAATGTGTTCTACTCTTCTTTCTACGTTAAAGTGTTTTGTCTGCTGAAAACAAGGTAGAAAAATCTGTCCACATCCCCCTCCTTGTTTCCAAACAATCTAGCTGTCTTTACAGTAATGTCAAGATAATTTAGGAGCATTCACGATTCTTGAAATTATCTCCTATTCTCAACTGGATTTATGGTACAATATATCACCATCTGATATTTATAGCAGTGTTCGCTTCGATACCCATCATTAAATGAGTGTTATAAACACACGTACATACATGCACACATACATACATGCGTACATACATAAAAGCATGGCACCTTTCAAAGAAGACACCTTTTTGAACGTTTTCTCCTGTAAGTATTCTGACTCTCCGCCTAAATCAGTAGCTAGTTTATTTCTCTTGTTATATACGCGAAGCACTTTTTATTTACCAAAGCAGCGTTATTCAAACAAGATCACAAAAGATATCTGAGACCACACTGAATCTCGCTGGAACGATCATGGCTGAAATTGCGAAGAAGAATACCAGCGATGATACTGAAACAAACGGAACTACGGCACCTTTAAGCTATTTAAGACAATGTGAGTAGTCTTCTTACAGCTGGACTTAATAACGACATTTTCAGACATAAGAATGAAATTTGGCCCAAAGAAACTTTCGCATTTGATTAGTGATCGCTGAAGATCAGTGGCCCAATCTCAAGCCTGTACATCAGTGATTTCGCTATTTCTCCTCTTTCACATAAAGTATGCAATGATTCATAGGCATTGATAATAACATATGATATGAAAGCATTAAAAATAATATGATAAGAAGGTGCTGTGAATAAAGATAGAGTGACCCGGAAATATTACACCAGATGATAAAAAAAAGGAAAAGGTAAGAGTAGAATTTTGGAATTCTGCCCTTGCTAGACAATATCGCCCAATGCATTCGCAGTACCAGTGCTGATACTAATATTTGGATTACTTGGCTGGTCTGTAGAGGAAATTCATTTCATAGGTATTCGAACACGCAAGACCCTGACATCAACTTGAAATTTTCACAGAAGCAGTAATATTGACAGGCTCTACCTGAGAAGAGATGAATGAGGTAGATGCTTGAGATCAGTGCAGACGATCTTCAATGTAGTATAGTATATCCCATACAGCGAAAATGTAGAAACCTGTTGTTGAAAAGTAGAAAACAACACCCTACGTATCGGCAATGAGCTCCTCAGGAAGCACACTGTTCCAGACGACCTCCCACACAACTCCAAAATAGCTGGAATAATCTCAAAGGATGCCTAGATGTGAAACGCTCAGCATACCATCAAAAGATCATTCATGGGTATGTTTCCCTCGAACACTTCAAGATGACGCTAATATCGATACAAAACACAACCATTTTTGAACTCATGACCTCTACGTCACATCACATTTCGAAGGCCATGCTTTGGGAATCCAAGAGAAAATGATTTCAAGTAAATATCTTAGTAGCAAAAGAAACAGGGTAGCACTTGGGGTCCCAGGATGCAACCGAAAACATCAATTGTATCATATCTGTGGAAGACATCAGACATGTCACCAGCGGCTAAAGTGTGGTCAGTACTTGCCAAAAAAAAAAACGCCTCTCAGTGCAACACACACACACATAAACAAACATCTACAAACTCGCACACCCACACCTGTATACACACTCAGTAGCAAGATGCGGACGCGTATGCACAAAAGTATATTTACATTCATGCGTAGAAAAAGATGTATGTATGTACATGTATATATGTATGTATGTATGTGTGTATGTATGCGTGCGTGTATGTATGCATACATTATGTATGCATGTATGTATGTATGCATGCATGTATGTATGTATGCAGGTATGTATGTATACATTATCTATGCATGCATGTATGCATGTGTGTATGCATTCATGTATGTATGTAGGTATGTATGTATATATGTGTGTATGTATGTATGCATGCATGCATATATGTATGCATGAGTGTATGTATGTATGCATACATGTATGTATGTATGCATGCATGGATGAATGTATATATGTATGCATGCATGTATGAATACATGCATGTATGTATGTATGAATGCATGCGTGTATGTACAATCACATCCAAATCTCATCTATAGAATCACAAAACCCCAGTTCTTTAGACCCGTTTGGCAACGAATGCGAGAAAGTTCTCCAAAGAAGTTAACAAGAAAATGTTTTAAAAAAACATTCTCCACACCAAAGTTAACAAAAAATTTACTAGATCTATGAACTGAGATTTATATTATTAAAAAATTAAAAAATAACGAATTAAACTGATTAGAAATACAAGTGAAGTCATTCTTTTTCTTTTTTCAAATATACCTAACTGTACCAAGAATCTCACAGATTTTCCAATATATATATATAAAATTCAAAATTATAAATTTTCACGCTGACTACTTGATAAACTCTCATAAAGATTTTATCCTATTTTAAATTTTCAATGTAACCAGAATATATTCAGTGCTGATATATTCCGTATATACACGTGTGCCGAGATGCAATTCGAAAAGCCCGCCTCTTACAAAGATATATACGAGTGAACAACTCTAATGTGCTTTGTTAGATACATTTGGTGTTCATTTGGTATGCTGATTTTTATTCATTTTTATGTGGCTTGATTATGCCTGCACTGACGATTAAAAAGTGTATTTTGTGCACTAATTATGAAACCATATTATCTACGGCTGAATCTATTTTTAAGGAGGTCGCTTCAACTGTTGCATTCCCTCGTGTTCGGTACACTGTATTTATTATGGTAGTTTTGACTTTAAGAGTCCCCTCATAACGTGAGGCATTTATGTGTAGTAATACCCTTCATATATATATATATGTACTTTATTTAAAAGCAGCAGAAATATAACGAAAGACTGTTACTCCGAGTAACAGTCTTTTGTTATATTTCTGCTGCTTTTAAATAAAGCATATTACTCTACCTCTGGTATTTGAGTACTCTTTTTTCCACCTTGTTGCACATTTTATGTGCTTAGTCCGGTATACAT
>NC_068982.1:10989562-10991185 GCF_001194135.2 Octopus bimaculoides | reverse complement strand
ATATATATGTAAGGTAAACTACATGACTATTGATTAATCTTGACCTTGTTCAATCACTGTTAAATACCACCGAAGAGATAGGTATTCTACATGTCCAAAACTCTTCATTTGCTTTTATCTTACTTACCGACTAAGCTTCGCACATATACCGACACCCACGTACCTACCTAATCATAGACAAAGTTTCGCTACACGCGCAACAGACTGAACCTACTTCTCCCTCATTACTCTCTTATCTCTTACCTCTCCTGTGTTGCTTTCTCGCTTGTTTAACGCGCTCTTACTCTTCCATCACCTCTGTCGTCGTTCTGGCCTTCGTAGTTACTTCCTTATAATTGTTCCCTGTGCTTCCTCTCTCGCATTTCTCTTTCAATATGTTGAAACCAGTCACTCTCTTATAGAGGTACACAAAAATCTATATGAAGTGTACGGTTGTGTTGTTTCTTCCTTTTTCTTCATTTCACCTTTTCTCTACATAGGTGATGGCTAGGTATCATGCATATCATGCATACTGTTTTACTCGATCAGGGAGCGCCTGTGTATGTCTAAGGCACGATCATTCATACCCCGGCTAAATAATTAAAAAATATGCTAATAAGTTATGCTTTATATAATAAGCATAACGATGGATTATGCAACTCATAGTAAAGTGCAAAATAACTTCGTATTTTATATCGATTTGTACAGAAAAGTATAAACAAATGATTATATAGTCTTTTAAATTAGCTAGTTATTAACTTCACTGATGTTTACGTTGATTGTTGGAAATTATCAGATTTGGTACCAATAATGCTATATAACAAACAACATCAAAGAAAATTTTCGGTCATATTCGTTTTAATTAAATCTCCAGAAAATTTTGACTGCATTACAGTATGTATAACTTTCATTCATAAAATCTGAATACATGAAAGCTCCATAAAAAAGCTTATCAACTAGATACCCGATTGGTTCTGTTATATTAAAATCCAATTTATTTGATTGACTAACAAAGAATTATTCGTATGACAAAGATATCTTGTATGTAAACATCACAAAAATGAAAATATACGCGCCTTGAAGGATTAAGAATGGAATTTAGCTGACGTTATTTTCCTAGAAATATGAAGCATTTTTTAAATACGAGTTTCTTCAATTGAGATGAGACATTAAGTCTCATCTCAATTGTATGAATATCATATTAAAAACTGAAAAAAAGCAACTCCATAATCATCATGAGGATATGCTTTAGATTAATTTCTTTCTGCTAAAGTGCTACTAAACTTGACCATTCCAAGGACATATCCCTTATAGATATTAAGTGAAAGATAATCCTTAATACATTGTTTAATCCAGACTTTTATTTAGCGTCTTCCATACTCACACGCACACACGTCACACATATACATATATACACATATAAGCGCGCACATATATATCTCGTCTGACGAGCGCTGTGATATAAAGTTGAATCATGAGATGCTGTGGTATAAACTTGAGTCACATACTTTTAAGATAATCACCTACTCTATATTGCTGCTCATTCGTTGATAAACAGTAACCTTTCGACGGTCAGCATACACACACATACACACACACACGCACACACACACACACACACACACACACACACACACACACACA
>NC_068982.1:10980341-10989552 GCF_001194135.2 Octopus bimaculoides | reverse complement strand
GCACACACACACACACACACACACACACACACACACACACACACACACACACGCACACACATACGTACACATATACACACACGCACGTAAACATACATACAGAGATACATACATGCAGACCTTGTGGAGTTAACACCGAAAATGTCACCCACATCATAATCACTTGTCCGAAAATGTCATCACAGTATTATCTACCGACAAGATATGATGTAGCAGCTAAGACACTCTATCATGAAATACGTCGGAAGGATAAACCCCGGGACAAAGAAATAAGAACCCACAGTATGGTAGAAGCCATAGACACTCATAATAAAAAGGAATACTGGTGGAATATACCAGTGAAAAACCTCAATAAAATGTAAGCACAACAGACCTGATATAATGATTTGGGATAGAGAAGAGAAACTGTGCATGGTTGTGGAAATTAGTTGCCCCGCGGATGTTAACATAAGGCTGAAGATCAATGAAAAACACCTATGCTGAACTATTGAGAAATCTGCAGTTATACTATCCAGATTACAAGTTGAGGCTTATACCTGTAAATTTTGAGGCCCTGAGATATGTAACACACTTTCTAAATACCAATCTTGAGAAAATAGGCTTCTCAAAACTTATTGGAACTGTGAAAATCTGTAAAACGTTCTAGGAGTTTATCATTTAAGTATGTATGAGCAAGTCTAGATATTCAACTATACGCATGAGAATACATAGATAAAACAAAACATACAAATCTGCACATACATACATACAAACAAAAAATATCCAATTGACATTGTTGAAATTCCAATGAAGGAACCTTGAACCGAGGTTAGAATCCGGGTCTTTCTCTATTGGCAAGAAATCTTCAAATTAAACTGAATAATAACACACATACACGCATACGTACATACATACACACACACATACACACATATACACACACATACATACATCTATATACACACACACACACCCATACGCATCAATCAGATTAGATATATATATAATTGTTTAAACAAACTGTTATGACTAGAAACACCAAATATTCCGAATATAGAAATATGAACGAATTCTATATTTCTATCAAAATTCCAATATTTTTGGAAAGATTGTTTGATATTTCAAAAAACATAAATATAAAAAGTGAAAATACTTTAAATAACAGAAAAAAAAGGAAATATTTGTGAAATAAATCATTACTTTCTAAACAGCTTTTAGCAATGTGGGAAAAATTAAGAGATAAATTTTGAAGAAAATTAAGAAGGAAGATTCGTGTCACTTTGAAGTATGATTCCTTGAGCTATAAATTTTGACGGAAACAAAATTTTCCAAAAGCTGCAATGATGTAAAAATACTAATTTCTCGCAAAATCATGAGGCTTTTCAAAAACAACAAACAAAAAGGAAATATTATAACAAATCTCCAATGGAAAAATGAAATTGAAGAGACACTATTTGGTGATTATATGCCCGTTTCAGATATAAAATTCAAATAACCAACGAATATAAACCTCAGTATCTGGTTATATGACTCTATGAACGAAAAAAACTTATTGATTTATTAAACATAGAGTATGTATACTTTGGTAGTTGAAAATATGAAAGCTTTATATGGGAAAAATATACAATAAAACTTTCGAAATTTAATATATTTTTTAAATCCCCAAACAGTGAATTTTCAGCGTTCATATCTTTGCAAAAGACTTAAGCAGTCCAGTCTGTCTACCATAAAATAGTTTAAAATGGAAATAATTCTCTCTACTATAGGCATAAGCCTAAAATATTAGGAGAGAGGCCTCATGATGTATCAACTGATACTTATTTTATAGATCCCGAAAGGATGAAAAGCAAAGTCGACCTCGGCGAAATTTGAACTCAGAACGTGAAGACAGACAAAATGCTACTAAGCATTTCGCCCGGCACGCTAACGATTCTGCCTAAACGCTGGTTTATAAACTGGATATAACAAATACCTTAGTGTCCGAGTGACCAAGTGTTTTCTACAATGTTTGATACATTTCGAGATCATATATTAAATTATGTTCCCCTTGGTTTGGCTTTGTACTAGCATTACATTTCACTATCCGGTTAAGATATTTCAATATAGTGTCTAATTGAATCAAATAAGACGTTAACCACAAATTCTTCAAGATTAAAAGGTGGGATAAGGAGCATTTCATGACTTCGTCAAAAGTACTAATGATGAATGAAATGAACTAAATACAAATAGAAATTTAATTTGTGTCGATTGATTTCACAAGGACGTATCTCAACTGTAAAACGCTTGCTTTGTTGTTTTATAAGCAACTGAAAGTTCTCTGTTCGCAAACGTGAGAATAAAAGAATCCTGTAGAAATATTTATAACATTAGAAAATATAAAAGTCAGTTTAAACAATAGAAATGCTTTTATCTTTCTATTTGACTCTGTGGTTAGTAAAGAAAATAAAAATTACATTTCACACAGATGCATATGATGAGAACGCCTGTATTTTTGATAAAAGCTACTCCTTTATTAAAAGCTCGTTTGCTTTGATTTAGTAAGAAGACATGTGACATTTTCTGTGACATGTTTACAGAAAAGCAATGGAAACATTTGGAATTGTGAATAATAATGTGATTTTATGGAAAGCTTTAAACTCTGAACATTATTACATTTTCTGCTCTCATTGCTTTCGTTCTATAGACGTTTCCTTTATTGAACAAAAGGGTACCATTTGAAAGGAGCCGGAAGTTACTTGGACCGGTCAAATAAAAGAGCTATGAACGTGACAGCTTTTCAGGTAGAAGGAAACAACTAAAATAATGGGAAAAAATACGAGGTTTTATAATCCTCCAATGTGTACGACGAATGAATAACATTGAGACGTGATGAGAATAAAAAGAATAATAATTATCCAGTCTATCTTTAACTACAAATGTATTTAAATGCATTTATTTTTATTCATGTTGGCATGAGTGTCAGGAACGAAGTTTGTGAGTCTAGCGTATATTGCTGGAGGTAAGAGAAGTTGGCATTTCAATAATAGTATTTATAGAGTTTATGAATATAAGATGTAATATTAAATATAAAATTAATTGATTTACAAGTTATACTGAGAAGGAAAGTAAGTGCCCATCAGCTTTTCTCTCACTCTCATTTAAATGAAATCGTTGCAGTTGATGTTCATTTTTAATATTTGAAGTCCTAGCTGGCAGAAGTATTATAGAAACTTTGTCTGGCGAAGTATATTTGCGGTATCGGTGTATCGGTCGATTGGCCAGGAATACTGAAGCAAAGTACAACGTCAATATTTTTTATTAAAAATTTTAGGTATAAATTCCGAAAATAACAAACGAATAGAAATATTTATATATGAAATTAAATACATAGAAAATTTGTTTAACCAAGATGAGAAATAGAACAGTGTAGAAAAGGGAGGCAGAAAAATTATACCGCTTAAAAATTAACACCGGTAGTTTTTTTAATTGTTAGTTAATTTGAATCAACACATATAATCTAAAGACAGGTTTTACAAAGCTGGAAAACTGCAACGTCAGAACCAAACATTTTAGTTTATGATATTCAAATTATATAACGAATTGAAAACTTTAAATATTAACATTTTGAAACCATGTTGATGACCTAATACTAAAAATAGTTTTGGTTATAAGGTCGTACATCAAGAGCGAGACTGGTTACATAATTGTTGTAAGAATTCCAATACAATGTTAACACCTTTGCTGAATAAGAAAGGAATTGTTATGCCAACGGTATCATTCATGATTTGGTAACGAGGCCACATATTATTACCATGACGGATATTTTTGCATGGCAACGGCAACCGTTTTCACAAAGAAATTATAACAAAATTCAACTACCCAAACTGCAAATCAGCCTTTAAACCAGTACAATATGACGAAGCGAATCTACAACCAGTTCCATCAACAACAAACTTAAATAAAATATTCAGTTGGTATTATGAAAATAGAGAAACATAGCATGTATGTTCCAAATCCGTGTAATAACTATTATCAATAAAATTAAGTGTAGTTAACCGACTGGTTGCGCGATTTGGAATTCACAAATTAAAAAAGACTCCAAGAACGGAATCTCCTTCAGTGAGAAGCCATTCTTTCCTATTTTTGTCACCGTCGTATGAAGAGTTCATTATTTTCCCTTACAGGAACAATGTGTTTGTTTCTGTAATGATATAAGCGATCTTGGTTTGCTGCAAGAGATGGAGTGGTACAAGAGATTGACTGGAAGTTTGGAGACTTTATACTGGCGCTGTTAAAATGAATTTTTAAGCTGTACCACTGAAAAATGTAAATGAGAAAGTATCAAACATTTATAGCCCATGCTGTTTCTCTTAATATGAATCCGTGGAACAACTGCTGAGTCTCATCAAATGCAAGGAGCACACACAGGATATTTGTGGTAGCCTTAAGGTAATAATATTTCTTGTTTAACAGTTGAACGACATAAAGTGTATGTACTTTTGTGCCAATGGAGTAGCGGTGATAGTAACAGTAACATAAAGGACATTTGGAACTGAACAAGATTGATTCTGATTGATTCTGTGAAGCCACATATTCTCCCACTAGGCATTAAACATGGCCCCCTGGAGAATTTTGTTAAAAGTATGGATTGTTAGGTTAGTTCTTTTTACTACTCAAAGGACAAAAGATTTTGTCTTACTGTTGACTCTGCAGTTGTAAGTGACAAGCAGAGCGAGCATTTCCAGCAGCAGTTTTCCATTAAGGAAAATAAATATTAAGAAACTTCAATCAGAGTATGATGGGTGCATATTTTAATTCGTACAGAAAAAAAAAATTCATTTCACTAACGAGTGAATAAGAGACTACAACGAAGTTTCACTTAACAAAAGGAATTTGTCTTTCGATAGGAACTACTTGATGTCTATATATTTTGAGTAGACATTAAGTTGTCTTAAAACAGAAGAAAAGAAAGGGCAACCTTGCTAACAGTATTTAAGTATGGCTGACATAAAACATGACACAAAATTGACATAGTCTGTATATGTAATGGAAGCCGGAGAGAGAGAAGAAATAGGCCCGTCTTTGGTTACACAAGATATGGAGGTGATAAATAAATTTAGTTATCAGATCTGAATTCAGAATCATAGTTCTCATGTCTGTAAGAAAAATGTTTACATTTTTGCTTAGTGTAATTACCGAGTTCGTTCTGTTGAAAAGTTATGCACAGTATTAGTGTAATGCATTATAAAGCAGAAGATACAAAATTGATTATTTTCGAAAATATTTCGATTATTTTTTGTTTTTACAACTTTCTTACTCTGCTACAAATACTCAGTGTCAATTACCGACATTTACGTTTACCATTAGTCCTCTAACTTAATCAGTACTTAGCTCTATTCGTGCTTTATGTACTTTTTTTTTTAGATAATCAGCAAGATATTCCATATAAAATTTCCAAAAAATCAATATCACGCCTTTTATGTTATATGTTTCCAATTTTGACGAGATTTTCAAAGGCCACTTGTTTTAATGCTTGAATTTTTTTCTAGTTTCAAATTATATTCAAATCATTGTGAACATCAACAGATTGCATTTTCTCTTGGGAAATAAAAGTTTGCAATATATATTTGTGAATATATAGAGAAAAGATTTTATTAATCAAAACAATTTTGAAGCAGTCCTGAATATTGATGTCCATAAATACGGGAATTAATTTTGTTGCCAATAGGAGTTATCATTATAAATTACGTTTAATTAATATGAACAACGTATTTATTACTTAAAATTTTCCATTCAATTTCCCCAGACGAAAGAATGATTTAAATTAGAAGTAACTTAAATGGCTGCTTCTCGCATATTTGTAGCTTCTGCCGACGCAAATAATAATGTGAGGAAGACAACAAACTGTTTTAAAACATTTCATACATCTCATAAAGGAACATGTATAGAACGTATTTTCTGAGTTTGCTGAAGCAGTGTGTCTTAGAGATGTATATATACATAATATATTATTATTAGTATCAGGAAATCAATATTAGAAAATTCTTCAGAAAGATATATACGTGTGTAAAATAATTATTGTATTAAAAATATAAATATATATAAATATATGTAAATATGTATAAGTATAAATATATAATAATGACATTTTAAAAGTTTCGAATTAAGTTTTTAAAGCATCTTACGATCGTTTCGAAAGAAGTGCTGTCCGTATAATGGAATCCTATATTGATAAGCATTTATAGACAATACTTCTGCTCTTCATATATATTTACATATATATTTACATATATTTATATATATTTATATTTTTAATACAATATTTATTTTACACACGTATATATATTTCTGAAGAATTTTCTAATATTGATTTCCTGATATTAATAATAATATATCATACAAAATATATATAATCGCTCGTATTAAATACATAAATACATAAATACTTTAATAGTATTAATACTTTGATACAATAGAGCATTCGATATAAATTCAGTATATAATACACAGCTACAAAATATATAATTTTAAATTCCGTTTTTCCTTATAGGAATTGAAAAGTAAATTAAGTGCAAGGCTATAAAAAGAAGTGCTCAAGTAGAAACCGAGACAGTAAGACAAACTTAGTGGTTAAAAAAATAAACAACATAAATTGGTCATACAACTTCGAGTCATCCCCATATATTCACACCGTAGAATATAAATACATACTAAAATACCGGGGTACTTGGCACAGAAAGCCCGAAAGTATAACCCCCCCCCCCACATATATATAAAGGAATACAAAAAATGTAACAAGAACGTAAAACAAGAACGCAGAAAAAAGGGACAAGACAAAACAAGGACGGGTCATTCGGAGTTTTCTTTCCTCGGTCGAGTTCCAGACTATCTTTGCAATTTCGGCTGATTATACTCAAGATTGCTCCCATCTGGCCAGCCCCTAGGAAAAACTAAGCCAAGAGCACTAGATTCCTTGGAAGAAAGCAGCGAATGTATCCGAAAACAAGAACAGAAAAAAACTGGAGAAATGGTACACCAATACAAATGCAAATAACAGGTCATTAACAACAGGTGTCTTTCGACTAAGGACGAATTAAATTAAGCTGGCGTGCGTGGAAGTGAAGCCTCACGGCAGGGACATAAGAGATGACAGGCATGGGGAGGAATATAGATGTTGCACGGATGGTAGTCGAACCAAGAAAGAAAGGTCAGGCTTGGCCGAACAACGATCACATGGAGAGAGAGAGGACACACACATAAATAAATATATGAAAAATATATGAATGTATATAGCGAGGCGATTAAAAATAATATAGTTAGACTATCAAATGTAAAGTGAATCCGGGACAACATCCATCGTCAAGTCCAAAAGAAAAAGGTATCCAGAATTCTTAAATTATTCTAGATTCCTTTTGGACCTGACGATGGATTTTATCTCGGATTCATTTTACATTTAGTAGTCTAACTATATTATTTTTAATCACCTCGCTATATACATTTACAGTGTCTTCATATATTTTTATCTTCATACGCTTTTTTACAGGTTTTCACACGTTTATTTATATGTGTATATATATGTATATTTTTATACTTTCGGGCTTTGTGTGCTAAACATCTTGGTATTTTAGTATTTATTTATATTCTACGGTGTGAATATATAGGGATGATCTGAAGTTGTGTGACCAATTATGTTGTTTATTTTTTATCCACTAAGTTTGTGTGGCTGTGTGGTAAGTAGATTGCTTACCAACCACATGGTTCCGGGTTCAGTCCGACTGCGTGGCACCCATTAAGCAAGTGTCTTCTACTATACCCTCGGGTCGACCAAAGCCTTGTGAGTGGATTTGGTAGACGGAAACTGAAAGAAGCCCGTCGTGTGTGTGTGTGTATGTATATATATGTATGTGTGTGTGTGTTTGTGTGTGTGTGTGTCTACCATCACTAGAAGCTGATGCTGGTGGGTTTATGCCCTGTAACTTAGTGATCGCCAAAACAGACCGATAGAATAAATACTAGGCTTACAAAGAATAAGTCCTGGGGTCGATTTCTTCAATTAAAGGTGGTGCTCCAGCATGGTCACATTCAAATGACTGAAACAAATAAAATAATATATATATATATATTCACAATTTAGGTTAATTGAAATATGTTTGTCATATATTTCAACTGCTAATGGCAAATACACTGCAGTAACCGCGGAGAAAAAAAAAATCTCTTATGGTAAAAAGATGTGTAAACACCCAGTTCGTTCCGTGTCGCCCTCTCCCATAAGAGAGATTTTTTTTCTCTACGGTTGCTGCAGTGTATTTGCCTTTAGCAGTTGAAATATGTGGCAAACATATTTCAACTAACCTAAATTGTGATTATACATAAACACTGCTTAGCGCCATTACTCCGATGTAAATATATTTATATATATATATATATATATATATATATATATAATTTTTTTCTCTAACGGATGGCGATATTATATCGCCATCCGTTAGAGAAAAAAATTTGTAGTTTGGAATCAGTAGTTCTTTGACTGCTATTTCTAAATTTTCAGTATGTTGGTGAAGCAACTCATGCTAATCTCTGTATATTTATGATTATAAATGTTTTTACCGATAAAGGTTTTTTCATACTGAACTACTTGGCAAAATTGTTAATTATTAATTTTATTACTAATTGACAATTCCCTGCCCTATATCTGTATATTTATATATATATACATATATATATATATACATACAAACGTATATGTATATATATTTCTATATCTATGTATCTATAACCATGCACACATGTTTTAACTGCAAGCTCTGTTCACACATCGATACTAAATGTATGCACATAAATCTATTTATAACTAATTTATGAACTTTAATTGAGCAATATGCTCTCGCTAACGAATCTATAAATCAGCAAATGAGCATAGACATTACCTGTTTCGAGTCTCATTTTATTTATGTAGCTATTAGTTATGATATTTAGAGTGTTTTGAGTAAATATATAACGGGCGTACTTGTAAATAAGAGGCAAAACTGGTTGGGTTTTCTCTACTTTGAAATTTTTATTGCAGAGTTTATGTTCAACAGCGTAGACGTTGATTTGCTAGTTTTCAGAAAACTCCTTGTCTCAGTACATTAGTTACATACACACGCATACAAACGCATCCACACATACATGCATACACACGCACACATACACGCACACACACACACATAGACACACGCACATAGACACACGCACACACACACACACACACACA
>NC_068982.1:10973710-10980331 GCF_001194135.2 Octopus bimaculoides | reverse complement strand
CACACGCACATAGACACACGCACACACACACACACACACACACATAGACACACGCACATACGCACACATACGCACATACACACACGCACACACGCACACACACACACGCACTTACACGCACGCAAACACACGCACACACACACATGTACACACATATACATACATACACGCAAACACACACACACACGCGCACTCACGGACGCACACACATACACACATACACACACAGATATACACACAGACATACTCGCACACACACTCACATGCACATACACACACACACACATGCATGCATACACATACACACTCATACACGCACACATGCACACACACAGGCACGCACAGCCGCACACACACATACACGCACAGATATACACAAACGCATACACACACACACACACACACACACACACAGACACGCACACACACGCATATACACACACATGCGCGCGCGCACACACATGCGCGCGCACACACACACACACACGTCATTGCAGCTTACTTTATACGAAGCACTGAGAAATAGTGTAAAAATATTTTTAGAGAAGCAGTACATTTGCAAATCAGAAATAAAAGATGGAAAATATAAAAATTCCAGGCGTAGGAGTAGATTAACTTTTTGTATCTAAATATTTCGGGGTGAAAATATCTGTTTCAAGTATAAAAATTTCAACTTGCTTTGTATTGACTTTCCGAAATAAATTTAAACACACACACACACACACACACACACACACACACACACACACACACACACACACACACACACACACACACACACACACACACACGTATACATATTTCTACCAGAAAAAGATCGGAAGAAATAATTGCTTTCTTTAATAAGTCGGTTTTTATTAGACAATGCCAATAAGTTATCGTAATTATTACGAATACGCTGGAGATCAGAGAAGTTGTTGGGCGTTGCTACTTTCTTAATGGAAACATTTTTTGCTTTGAATTTTATCCGGTAACATCATTCAAAATACATCAAATAACTACACGAAAATTAAAAGCCGATTAACGTATACGCACATTAAAAAGAATTAATAATTTAGGATTATTTTTTTATAACAAAGAGACAGACTGTCGAAACGATTCCATGTTCTTAGTGATTAAAAGGATATGTTAATTGACTTCGTTCTATGCCGGTAATTCAAGGGTTGTCAAGTTTATTTTATATCAGGACTTGTTTAAACAAGTTAAGATGTATTGGAAATGATATATCTTTTACATATTGTAACTAAAGAAAATGTGCTGTAATATATCTATGAGGGTTTTGTCTTTATGAAATATGTCGAGGCCAGTCACTTTCGAGGTACCTACCTCTCTCCATGTTATTGAACGATGTAAAACTTTATAGGTACTATGTACCAAGCTGTTCTTATAACCGTGAAACTTCTTGCAAAGCCATTAAAAACTTAAAAGATATGAAGGAGCTTTTTTATCGAAATGCAAAATCGTGCCATGAACACTCTTAAAATGATGAATGCATTCTATATACAGCTTTTATATTAATATCACCTAATCCATTACCATAATGTTTCCTCGTTTCCTACATTAACTCAGTTATAAAGATTCCATCACTTATATAAGAATGTTTAGTACTGATATTGTTGCAAGGTAAAAGCCAACATCAAGAATGTAAAGTTTTATACTGGCGAAGCTCATAAATTTGTTGTTAAATTTTGACGTTAAAATATTCATATAATGTTTTGTAACGTATTCTGAGCCACCAAACTCAAAAATATGTTTGTTTTCTCATTTATTTAACATGCAATTATCAATCGTTGTGACTTGAACTAAGTTTCGCTTGTAAGTAACTAAATTTTAGTCAAAATATATATTTTCTAGTTCGTTTCCTTGGCATTATATTGCTGTAAATGATATATTGAAATAGAACACGATGAACAACATTTGTTTAGAGCTAGGCTAAAATAAGGCTAATGAAGTGCAAAATGCAATTTGTATAAATGCTGATTCGTTATAAAAACACGGACACACACTTTAATCCGATAAAAAAGGCAAATAAACTGAATCTATTTAGAAGCACAAACTTCTTTTGTTCTGATGTTAATATTCTGATCATAGAAAAACGTTTTCGAAAATTATACATAAACATAACGCAAAAAGTGTAAGAAAAATATGAAACAGATTGGGATGTACGTCATTCAAAAAGAGACGTCTGTGTAATAACAGTAATTGAATTACCAGAAAACTATGCAACGTTATAATTTATTGGAAATTTATTTATTAACGTCTTGGTAGAGTTTGTCTTTTGAGTTACATTTTCATAATATTTTGTCTTATGCTAAAGTTAAATAAGCAGACAAATCCCTTGATGTCCTGAGAAGGACTATTCTAATACGCCATCATTATATTAGTGCTTAAGTAACTGAGTGTTCCATAGATACGAGTGCCTACTGGTCTTCAGGCAGTAATAAATAAAGTGTGTCAGCTGGCCCTTTTTATCTGTGATTCAATGCCGCCGATGGATAGATTTCCACATAGTTTCCATCCATCATATTTCACTCTCAATGATTGGGTCCAACAAGTCACTCAACAAACGAAGTAGGGAAATCGAGGTCGCCACTGCATGATTGCGAAGCAAACTTCTTAAACGGCGGCAATGCAGTGAGCTGACAGAGTCTTTAGCAAACGGGGCAAAAAGTTTAGTGGAATCTCGTCCGTCTTTAAATTCCGCCGAGGTCGACTTTACTATTCGTTCTTTGGGGGGGGGGGGTCGATAAAATAAGTACCAGTTGAATACTGTGGTCGATGTAATCGACTTATCCCCACTCGAGAAATTTCTGGCATTGTACCAACATTACTTTATAAGTTACATATTTGAAAAACTTGCAAAGTGGTCTCAGTGACTGGTCTGACTTTATCCGATTCTCAGTTTAACACCATATCCTAGTTCATGTGTGGCCCCAGCAGAATTCTTTCTGCTTCAAGCATTCGAACCAGGCAACGGACCTGCAGATAACTTTCTGATCTTCTTTTCATGAGCTCCGATGAAGGGATATAATAAATATCCTGGAAACAGCTGTAAGACCTTCTATTTATAAATGTTCTATATTATACACAGCCTTGTTTTTTTTTTTATCTCATTACGAAAAGTAAATCCTTATATTCACATGCTGATATATGACCTACGATGGACCCCTTATTTGCATAATCACCGAACCTGGAGCTTAACTGTGGTCTATCCATAGCACTTACTTAGCATTACCTGAAGCCTCTGGATCTAATTGACACCACAATCGCTCATAACCTATATATATATATATATATATATATATATATATGCACATACATACATATGTTTACATATAAGGAACGGAGTTTGTGCCGATCGCACTGAATGAACACCGGAAAATCCCGTTGAACGAAACAACGAATAGAAATATTTTAATAATCGAGGACCCTTTAGCTGAAAATTAGTGGATAAATTACTCTAGCTTGCAAATATCATGGTCCCTTGCCACACTCAAGATATGATCAGGAAATTAGTGCAAAGGGAATAGACAACATATAATGAGATAGAGTAGGAAACGGTTGATAATTTGCAAAAAAGTACATCACTCGTATAAACAGAGAGTGTGTATTCGTTTATGCGTGTGTGTGATAGAATATACGTGTTTAGTAATTCTAAACAGTAACACGTTCGTGCGTATATACTAGTATATACTAGAAAGTCTGCCACCTGTACTTTTGCGTTTTTGTTTACGTAGTGCTGTTTTCTAAGCCGTATGGGAATCTATCTGAAACGTAGTTCAGTAATTCGTATCTGGGGTAAGCATTGGCAGATGTTTTTCGAGTGATTGCTTCTTGTCCTTATAACGATATTATTTATTTCTTATATTGATGTAATTGTACAAGTTCAGTTACTTCAGGCAATTTCTTTCTCTCTTCCTTTGTGATAAAAAAAAACTACACAAACATAACAGAACGAAACAGAAAAAAAATCATTGCTTGCATATATATATTTACGTAGATCTCACAAGTCGTGTATTCAATATGTATACAGCTAATGTTTATACGGAGATTTTCAAGTGTTTTTATAAACTGGAACAAGCCAGAATATAATACTTTCTTTTCGCATTATGACATTGAAACTTCTAGAATTCTATGAATTGGATTTCTTGTCACGAAACACGACTATTTCATCAAAAATTCCTGCAGGAATACGAAATCTACTACAGTAGTAGATAGATTCCAGAACTATGTCTGGAAATAGTGAAATTTTTTACTAATTTTATCTAGTAAGATACAATATTAAGTGTAATTAGTAGAACTTAAATAAGAAAGAACTACATCATTACCAAACAGTTTCTTTAATCATTTCTCTACAAATATATTTGTAATATACTGTCCTTTTCACATATTCCCGCCCGGTTTTTCTTTCTTATGCAATGTATCTTATACGTGTTGTGAGGTTCTTCTCTCAAGAATTTAAACGACTGTGGGGTAAATAACTTGCTTACCAACCACATGGTTCCGAGTTCATTCCCACTGCGTGGCACCTTGGGCAAGTGTCTTCTACTATAGCCTCGGGCTGACCAAAGTCTTGTGAGTGGATTTGGTAGACGGAAACTGAAAGAAGCCCGTCGTATATATGCATATATATATATCTGTATGTGTATGTGTATGTTTGTGTGTCTGTGTTTGTACCCCCAGCATCGCTTGAAAACCGATGGTGGTGTGTTTATGTCCCCATAACTTTGCAGTTCGGCAAAAAAAGAGACCGATAGAATAAGTACTAGGCTTACAAAGAATAAGTCCTGGGGTAGATTTGCTCGACTAAAAAGCGGCGCTCCAGCATGGTCGCAGTCAAATGACTGAAACAAGTAAAAGTAAAAGAGTAGAAGAGTAAGTACACGTAGTGTGTAACCCAAGATGGAACACTGTGAGCTAAAACAAACCGAAATGCTAAAGAAATGAAGAACGTATAACTTTTTCCTTATCACGATTTGAATTTCAACCAGCACTTTTCGTGCATTTCGATGCAGGCACATACGTGTATGTACATGTATATATATATATATATATATATATGCGAGTAAAAATAAATACAAAAAAGGTGGTTTTTTTGTATGATTGTGTATAGAGGAATATATTATTTTGTTTAAAAGAGTTCCAACACTGTCTGTTTTTTATGTTTTATTTATATTCCTGCAGAACCAATGTGGGGTATAGAATATGGAATATACAATATATAATATAATATACAATATATAAAATAAAATAAAATAAAATAAAATAAAAATGGATGGCACCATGAAATAAAGTATTGAATGTAGATGAAATATTGAGTGTTCAATATAAAGGATCAAATATATAAATATATATATATAACCATCTCTAGAAGTTATTACAAACAGATGTTCAACATAATCAACGGCGGTACACAGACCGTGAAAACAAGAATTATATAAACCATTATAAAGTGCTCTATGAATATTGTATATCTGTTAGTTTTTGAAATTGAAAAGATCGTAAACATATTGCTGTATTAGGTAAAAATACATTTTCAGAGAATTTAATATTGAACTTCCGGTTGCAACTTTTTATCTCATAGTTAATCTAGCAATTTCGTTGAATATAAAGGTTTTAAGATGCTTGTAAATACATGCTATTATGCATTGATTTTTCATATTAACATTTTTATCTACCTGTAATATCTTGGATAAAAAAGGATAGAGACTCATAGGGTCAGTTTCCTGGTTTTTGTGGCGTATATATTCTCCACGGGCGGGATGTCGGTCTGTCACAGGATTACGCATTTTCACCAGCTGGGTGAACTGGAGTAACAAAATGAAACGTTTTACTCGAGAACCTAAGGCATCAGCTGGTCCAGGAATCGAAATCGTGATCTTGTGGACCATGAATCCAACACCTGCACCTGCGATATCTTGAGGGCTTCGAATATATATAATCTGTACAACTTCTTGTTTCCTTTATAGTCTTCAGCAGTAACTGATATAACATCTAAATTTGCACTTTCTTTGATTTTAACGACTAGACACAGGCAATTAAAGATGTTGAATGCATTGATTTTTCATTTTCAATGATATTTTCATATTCAGGTATGTATATAAAGTATGTATAGAATATTATGTGCCTATATGTGGAGTGTGAGGCATATGTTTGCTAAGTGATATACAACTATAGAAAAGACTATGTACATATGAGTTTGTATGTGTATTTATATAAATAAACATATATGTATGTATGCATGTATGTATGGTTTTATGCATGTATAGACACACGCATACACACACATTTGTATATAAATTTTTAAATGTTTTATTTGCATGTTCTTACCGAGATATCGACATGTATGTGAAGTTGTAAATCTGTCTGTATATACATATGTAGGTATATGTCTCTGTCCATGTGAACATAGCTCTCTATAAATGTATGTATGTGTAAGTGTGTGTATATGTATATACATAACTGTGTATATTTGTGCGTGTATACATGTAAATATATATATATATATATACATGTATCGCTGAGCATGTGTGTAAATTGCTGTATATATATGTAATGTATTTCTATACCGGCAAGTATATATGCGTATATATATTTACATTTCGTTATATATATATATAT
>NC_068982.1:10968616-10973667 GCF_001194135.2 Octopus bimaculoides | reverse complement strand
TATATATATAAGGGACAACAATAACCAAAGAGGAAAAGGGACAACAATAACCAAAGCAGGACGAGTATCTTGAGTCATTTAGAATATTTAGAGTAAGGTGAATTTGAGATAATTAATCAATTAATTAGTTAATTAATTAATTATTGGGTGTCTTACAGCTGTTTCTGCGATATCCCAAGTGATAGGTTAGCATCTCCATACACTGGGTATTTCGTCATCAGAGACAAGGTGAGTATGTATGAAAGTTCTAGACAGGGAATTCACAGTTTATAAAGGAATAAAATAGTTAATAGAAGAATAAGGACTAAAACAAGTAGATAGAAGAATACAGACAGAATAAAGTTCACAGCTCATCTTCTTCCAGAGGGTATGGAGGTTGGTCCGTACTTCTGTGAAGGCATAGGGCCTTAAGTATAATCCCAGGTGAATCCAGGCAATATTTTGAATGTTGCATTTATGTTGAAGGAATAGATCAAATGGTTAGCTAGTTAGAAAATGGTCCACGTGGGTATAATGAGTGAGAAAGACAGACATCATGATAAACAGATATGGGCTGTGAGTGAGTGAATAGAAGAGAAAATGCTTCGTGCTCAATAAACAGCACGAAACATTTTCTTCATGTAAATATAAGTTCTATTGTACCTTTAGATTCTTCCATAAGTCCAAATGCAAGTAAGATCAACACACACAACACTTGCTTATATACGTCCACGCTCGTTACAACATACGTCGTTCTTTTCTCTTTCATCTATCAGCATAAGTATCTTGGAAGCTAGCAAGCTGCAATAATCTTTTCTAATCTTTAGTTTTGAACTTTTAATTTTTATTCTTTAATATTTTATCTTTTATCCAATTTAATTGTATTTTTCATCCTATATATACCCCCTTAAGTTAGGCATCTATTTTTAGCTATCTTTACTGACAACTGAAGTGAATAGTCTATCTGACAACACCGAACATAGAATTCATATATTTAATTAATAGCCATAAATGCCTTCATCGCCCACTTTACCAAAACCTTAATGCCCGACCTCAATCTCAAACCGACCCTACCAAAGAATAACACTGGCAGCTTATCTTTATCTTTATTTATTATTTTTGATTTTGATTTTATTTTACTTTCGCCCTCACTCACTCTTTCCTGCATTTATCCCATTCCTTTCTTTTCTCTTGCTCCTCTCTCTTCTATTCGCTCATTCACAACCCATATCTGTCTATCATTATATCTGTCTTTCTCACGCTTTATACTCACACGAACCATTTTCTTACTAGTTAATCATTTGGTCCATTCCTTCAGCATGAACGCAACATTCAAATTGCTGCCAAAATACTGTCTTGATTTACCTGGGATTATATTTATCACGGAAGTACGGACCAACCTCCATACGCTCTGAAAGAAGATGAGCTGTGAACTTTATTCTCTTGTCTGTATTCTTCTATCTACTGTTTTACTCTATATTCTTCATTCAACTAATGTATTCCTTTATACACTGTGAATTCCTTATATATATATATGTATATATATATATATATATATATATATATATATATATATATATATATATATATATATATATATATATATATATATAGATGCGCAATAATTATCTAGAGTGTGCAATGAAAAATATGCAGTATAATATACCGTTAAATAAAAGGAAATAAATTTTGAGCATATACCAGTCTCCATATTCTCCATCGTTATAATTATTGTAAATATACAGTGAATCGAACACAGAATCACCAGCTGGAGGAATTTACAGCGTGAGTGACAACTCCTAATAACCACAGACGTTATATACTAACCGATGCGGTTAGCCGTAACCTGGAACATAACTGAGAGCCACCACGGTATCCACCCGGATAATATATCCCTTTAAACACACGCACATACACACATACACACATTATATACACATATACATATAGTCACACGTCAAAATGTGTTGGAAACCATTTGTGAGAATCTATCTATCTATCTATCTATGATATATGAATATGTTTGTTGCAAAATTCATTTTATTACTTTAATCATTTGCAATTTTTTTTTTTATTAAAATATAGAAACTCGGTTGGTGATTGAAAAGTTTAAGCTGTCTGCAAAGTAGGGGTCATTTGATAATGACAATTGACAGCGGTTTGAGTTGAAGCATATAACCATCAATTAGAAATCGCTTATTTTTCAAAACATCTAGTTATCACAACAATGTATGGTTTTTAAATTTTCGTTTTGAAAAGAATAATATTTGAAATATTCAGAGCATCCATAATAAATTTGATGTTAATAACAGATTTTATGTTAAATAAACCAAACATAGATTTATATGCAATATTTTAAAAATAAAAGTTATATAATTATCCAACTATATATAAGTTTTATAAATGTAACAATGGATTTCGTATGAACATTAATTGTTATTAAAATTGCTAGCTAAACGTTGTTGTGATTTGATATTTGTTTGGAACAAACTAGAATTATGCATTCTACTCACGAGTTTTTAAGTTTATCGCTATAGATTCTCTTTAGAGCTCAGAACCATTACTGAAAGTTACGATGTTTCGTATATGAATTCGTTTAATGCACTGCTAACACAATAGGCATAATATTGACTTGCAAACCTTAAATATACTTAGTAGTTTATTATTGTTGCAAAGTGAAATATTGTCTCTTTCTAGCAATTAATATCTACTTACGAGAAACCTGGGCTTGTTCCGCAATGTTATAAAAGCATCTAGCGTGTCATTTTAAACGTAAATACGTTTTTAAATAGCTATATTCGAATTAAAAGCACTTACACCTCCAAGACAAGGCAAAGGTTGCGATTCAAAGTGAGGAGATTGGCTTGAACTCGAATTAACCACTCGTTTCATCCTTCTATGGAGAACATGCCCATGAGGAATATGTGCGTCGCAAGTCTTGAACAGCACTTTGCATTATGTTTCAAATATGGTTCTACGTGGAAATTGTTTCTCCATTCGAGCCTTAAATTCCACTGTTGCTCCCTAGTGATTATGTGTTTCATAATAAAGTAAATCCGAAAGCAAAATCTATCGAAGCAATTTATATTCCTTATTGATACATCGAAGTATTGTGCTTTAAACTCTTACTGATGTATTTATCAGAAAAAAAATATCCCTGCGAGTTTGAAATAACATTTACGAATTCACTAAACCTAAGCATAATATTGGTTTCGAAAATTTCAACCCCTCTAATTAAAAGAGTTCAGAATTATCTGAGGCAACATTTAAAGTGTATATTTAAAGCATAAGTTAAAATTTATCAGTTATTCGTGATTAAATTCACAAGATCCTAAGTCTTAAGACTATTATTTCAAAATTTTAAAGCAATAGAAAGTAACTTGTGAAGTTCACACGAGACATCGTTTTAGTAGTTGGCCTGAAGTGGATGCATGCATACGCGTACACACATGCACATATGTGTGTATGTGTGAGAACGTGTGCAGTAATTATTTTCAATCTAATTAACGCAAGTCATAGCTTTAACTAGCTAATTGACCTATAGTTATTACAGTAATGAATGTGGCATAATCAGGCAATTATAACGTTTATTCATCATCCATTTCTCATATCTAGAATGCATTGAATTTTAATCTATTGCCCTTACAGACATTTTTCTATCTGTCAGAGGTCATTTACAATTCCTTAAGTGTACAACCCGCACATTGAAGAAATGCAAACACGAACGCCGGTTTCATCAACATGTGTTAATTTACACTTGCAATTATAAACAATTTTAGGTAACATAGTACAAGTACTGTGTTTAAGAACTACAGTGTATAAACAAATGAAATGTTGGTTGAGGATAAATTAAAAATATTTCGTGAGGAATGTATTTTCTGCATTATTTACATTATTTACATTTGACGGATATTTGTCCTCATCTTGTTTGTTGTTAACACAACGTTTCGGCTGATATACCCTCCAGCCTTCGTCAGGTGTCTTGGGGAAATTTTGAACCTGGGTTCTCATTCCTAACGATGTTACTATTATTATATTATTATTATTAGGTCGCTGCCGTGAATCGAACTCGGAATCTTGGGGTTAGTATCCCGCGCTCTTAACCACTACGCCTTAACCCTAACCCCAAGATTCCGAGTTCGATTCACGGCAGCGACCTAATAATAATAATATAATAATAGTAACATCGTTAGGAATGAGAACCCAGGTTCAAAATTTCCCCAAGACACCTGACGAAGGCTGGAGGGTATATCTGCCAAAACGTTGTATTAACAACACACAAGATGAGGACAAATATGCGTCAAATGTAAACAATGTAAATAATGTAAATAATTCCTCATCTCTTAAATATAGAACTGTATGTATTTTCTAGTGTCGAATTAAAAGAATTTCCAATGGTAAATCTTTATTCGTAACGGAAAATATACATTGGAGTAGAATTATAATAAAACGGTTGATTCATGAAATTTGTTTAAGTTCGTTCTTTAATGTTCTTTAATATAATGAGTTTATATTCTTTAATTATTCACTATTAATTCAACCGTGTAATATATGTAAAATTCTCTACCATACATTAAACAAAAAAACTTGTTATATTCAACTTGCTACATCCATAAAACATACAAACACATCAGCAAGCACATGAGGGGTAAAATATATACAACAAATAGTCATCTTTGTTACTGACAAGAAAGAAGACAATGCGGAAATACCGAGAATAGTCACCTTTCCGTAGTTACCTTTCCATAGTCACCCTTCCATAATTACCTTTCCATAGTCACCCTTCCATAGTCGCCTTTCCATAATCACCTTTCCATAATCACCTTTCCATAGTCGCCTTTCCATAATCGCCTTTCCATAGTCACCTTTCCATTGTCACCTTTCCATAGTCACCTTTCCATAGTCGCCTTTCCATAATCGCCTTTCCATAGTCACCTTTCCATTGTCACCTTTTCATAGTCGCCTTTCCATAATCACCTTTCCATAACCACCTTTCCATAGTCACCTTTCCATAGTCACCCTTCCATAGTCGCCTTTCCATAATCGCCTTTCCATAGTCACCTTTCCATAGC
>NC_068982.1:10966884-10967559 GCF_001194135.2 Octopus bimaculoides | reverse complement strand
ATTACCTTTCCATAGTCACCCTTCCATAGTCGCCTTTCCATAATCACCTTTCCATAATCACCTTTCCATAGTCGCCTTTCCATAATCGCCTTTCCATAGTCACCTTTCCATTGTCACCTTTCCATAGTCACCTTTCCATAGTCACCTTTCCATAGTCGCCTTTTCATAGTCGCCTTTCCATAATCACCTTTCCATAACCACCTTTCCATAGTCACCTTTCCATAGTCACCCTTCCATAGTCGCCTTTCCATAATCGCCTTTCCATAGTCACCTTTCCATAGCCACCTTTCCATAGTCACCCTTCCATAGTCACCCTTCCATAGTCACCCTTCCATAGTCACCCTTCCATAGTCGCCTTTCCATAATCGCCTTTCCATAGTCACCTTTCCATAGTCAACTTTCCATAGTCGCCTTTCCATAATCACCTTTCCATATTTACCTTTCCATAGTCACCCTTCCATAGTCGCCTTTCCATAGTTACCTTTCCATAGTCACCCTTCCATAGTCGCCTTTCCATAATCACCTTTCCATAATCACCTTTCCATAGTCACCTTTCCATAGTCACCTTTCTATAGTCACCTTTCCATAGTCGCCTTTCCATAATCGCCTTTCCATAGTCACCTTTCCATTGTCACCTTTCCATAGTCACCTTTCCATAGTCACCTTTCCATAGTC
>NC_068982.1:10958005-10965827 GCF_001194135.2 Octopus bimaculoides | reverse complement strand
GCCTTTCCATAGTCACCTTTCCATAGTCACCTTTCCATAGTCACCTTTCCATAGTCACCTTTCCATAGTCGCCTTTCCATAGTCGCCTTTCCATAATCGCCTTTCCATAATCACCTTTCCATAGTCACCTTTCCATAATCACCTTTCCATAGTCACCTTTCCATGGTCACCCTTCCGTAGTCGCCTTTCCATAATCGCCTTTCCATAACCACCTTTCCATAGTCACCTTTCCATACAATGAGCTCTGCTGTTTTACTATTAATCTATTTGTGAAATAAACTAACAATACGTACAAAGTAGTTCAATGTGGTGATGTGCACAACGTAGAATTCACTAAATGCCTCTAATTGTGGTATAATTTTTGTAGAGAGCTTTGGAATGATACAAATATTGGTTCAACACAGCAGTGTATTTCTTTTAAAGCAATTCTTACGAATCTCATATGGTACCTATGGCATTAAAACTTGATTACAAGCAGAAGTAGATTCTTTTGCATGATCTCACCAACATGCTGTGCACTGAAGTGAAGTAAACGATCGATTACATTTATGTCACACAAGTAATGCATAGAACATCCTTGATGGAAAGGTGACTATTGGAAAGTAATGCATAGCACATCCTTGATGGAAAGGTGACTATCATAAGTTTCATTATGACACAGTAGAATTAACAATGTGTCTCCTGAAGATGATCCCGTAGCACAGCATCTGATATAAATCCTATCAACTCCGTCTAAACAGAATTTACACAAAGCAGAGTTTGCTCATGATCTCTGTACAAAACAATGAAATATGACAAATAATCCTTTCTATAATGGGCTCAAGGCTGGAAATTTTGTGAGAGGGGGCTACTTGATTACGTCGACCCCAGCGCTGAACTGGTACTGATTTCACCGATACTGAAGGATGAAAGGCAAAGTCGACCTCATCACATAAAGATGGACGAAATGCTGTTAAACATTTTGTCCGGCGTGCTGACAATTATATCAGCTCACCGTTTAAAATTGAAATAAGATAATGTATGACAACAATACAGGCTTTATATATCAAATGTATATCGTGGCACTCCGTCGGTTACGACGACGTGGGTTCCAGTTGATCCGATCAACGGAACAGCCTGCTTGTGAGATTAACGTGCAAAATTTAAGGTGGCGAGTTGGCAGAAACGTTAGCACGCCGGGCGAAATACTTAGCGGTATTTCGTCTGCCGTTACGTTCTAAGTTCAAATTCCGTCGAGGCAAAGTCGATTTTGCCTTTCATCCTTTCGGGGTCGATAAATTAAGTGCCAGTTACGCACTGGGGTCGATGTAATCGACTTAATCCCTTTGTCCTTTGAATATTAAATGAAATACGTTACAGTATTTTCACTAACTTGTTGGTACACTTGCAAATAGCTTTTTTTATCATCATAAATTTGCAAAGAGAAGTGGCAACTGTCAATTTTATCGTTAACAAAGATGTAATATCTGTTTTATATAAAATGATCCCAAAACTCAGCAACCCCTAAAATGAACACAAAAATGCTAAAACATTGCATAATGTTTTCCAGAAACTCACTTGGGTGTGTGTAACTCCCCAAAAATTCAAAGACGGATGGTCTATCCATGATAGAAGACACAGAGTTTAAAAAGGAATTTGTATCTGACTTCATCGTATCGACAGTGTCATTTTGCCCGGCGTGCAAACAATGCTGCTAGCTCACCTCCTTTAATAATATATCTCCACTTTGTTCAGTCTTGAACCCTGATCAGGATGTTCAGGATCTCCTATGCGGCTGCTGAACCACCTGGCGACACTTTTATCCACTTCTATCGCCGGATTCTTAATATTGGTTTCAAGTTTTGGCACAAGGCCAGAAACTCCGGGAAGAGAGTAAATCGATTACACCGACTCCAACACTGATCCTGTACTTAGTTTATTGACCCCGAAAGAATTAAATGTAAAGTTTACCATGGTGGAATTTGAACTCAGAACTTAACGACGGACGAAATGCATTTTACCCGGCACGCTTACGATTCTGCCAGCCCACCACCTTAGGTCTACTTAATATCAATAAGCGATTCAGCACCAAAATGTGCCAAACACCTCTGTATCATTAAATATAAAATTACAATCTTGATACAAGTGATTGTAATTCCAAAGTCAGAATTTGCTTGAGGTTAATAATGATATACTGTATCAATATTATGTTCCTGAGATGTCTACAACACACAAATAATTGGTAAGATGGATTCTCAGATATTTTAAGCAAGAAAACATGAAATCATAATGGGTCTGCCAAAAAAAAATAATATATATTTAAATCGTTTCGTTTAGGGCATTCAGTCCCTTCATAGTATCAGACACCCCTGAAAGCATTAAGGCAACATTGATTCATGAGAATTCACTTGGGAGATCTTGGAGGGACTGGTTGCTAGATTTAAACTATGAGCAAATACCCGATCGTTTTTCTCACCATTCTCTGTTTTTCTGTCTGGCTAGCGCTAGATGCATCAATTGTTAGCGTTTCAAAAAAAGTATATATCTCATCTTTCCGAAATGCACGGATTTTGGATTCTGTAGGTATATTTCGTCAATATATTAAAACAATACTCGTACAATCAACTTCATAAAATTTCGGTGAACCTGTATTAAAGCAGAAGAAACAAAATAAGACAGGTGTCAGCCACATCCTTCACAAGATAAAAAGCATTTGACGAACACACTAGTGGCTCTCATTGTGGTGGCTATCACAAATGAAACTAGAGAGAATATTATCATTGAACTCAGTGACGGACTGCAATCGAAAATGTAATAAGTTAAGTTCAAGCATCTTAACTTTCCAGATAGAATGTGATGTACAAAATGAATTACCTAGAAAATTGTCAATGAATTGATAGTTTCCTCTTAGGTAGCATAGAAGACAAAATCCTAGAAGCAATTATTATCGACTTTCAGAGAAAAGGAAAATAATTTCAAAAAATTACGAATCAGTTTTAGGAAAATAATTATTTTCCATGCTTGGGGAAAAAAATCTCATATTTGTCAGCATTAACAACGTGGTGGCTACAGAAAAGTTTCAGTGTTTAGTCATCTTAAACCTGCTAGCGCAGTGTACATAGATTATTATCAATAAAAAAAAAGAGTTGAAAATAATTTTGGCAGCAGTAATTTGCATATTAATAAAACGTGAGCTTAAGGAAATAACTAATTATTATTTGCTTTTTGCGCAGTGTCCAATAGACATAGAAAATGAAAGTAATTTGCAATAAAAATATTTTTGTCTTGGCATATAATAAAAATGTTATTAGAGTGAGGTGAAATGTTCTTAGCCTGAAAAAACATTTACAGTCGCCTTTACTTCTTCACCCCAAACAACCCTTCCTTGAATCATAATCTGAAAACAACTGGAGATTATTTGACCATAATTTTAGAGAAAGGTCATCTCACAAATAAAGGATTAATTTGATAAAGAATAGTTCGAAAAAAAAAAGAAAACAACAATAACTGATTACTAAATGGCAATATGTATCTCTAACTTAATGCGGAGGGTGTTAGAACACAGAAACTGCATTGCTGTAATCACTCACCATGTCGCGGTACACCTATCCCGCCCTCAGTACTTCGCGGATTTTCTGGTTGATATATGAAAATATATATCGCGGACTCCTCAGTATATCGCGGGTTTTTGCGGCCGATAGATATTTATATTTTTTTAGATTTTAATTATTCTGTGGTAAAATAAGCATTTTCACGCCTAGAAAATAATAAATTAATAAATAGAAATTCAGTACAGTACTGCACTGTATAACACATTAATTAGAATATATATTAAAAAAATACGCAGTGTACCGTAGATGAGTAAACAAAGAACCGCACATACTGTATGGAAAACGAAACTAGGGAGGCGCGTGTCTGGTCTCATTTTGAATTCATAATAAAATAAATATATACAGATTATAAAAATAATAATAAAAAATATACAGTACAATACTGCTTCTACTATGCAGATTTTCACCTATCGCAGATGGGGTTTTGGAACATAACACTCGCGATAGTCGCAGGATTACTGTATTTGCCTTGAGAAGATCTATCACCTGGACCCATAGGACATAAAAAGCACTCGTATTTATTGATGGAACAGATAGCTCATGTGATTTCACCCTGTTTTTGGACTCCTCAGTGACAGACATCCAGTAGCGATATAACTCGGTATTCTGTGATCTCCACGTTAAGTTGGATATGAAGTATGCCTTTTGGTATTTATTCTGCTTCTGCCTCTACCGATTATTTTTTAATAAGCCCACAGGCTATTTCCGACACGAGCCCACTGGCTATTTGAACCCACTGGCGATATCAGTGATATTCTATAAATCGTTGACAGGAGATTCGGCTGTTATGCCGCTACTTGATGTCTGTCACTATGTGATTAATATGCAACAAAATAACATGTAACTTGGCGCAAGCTGAGGAGGTGTTGAGATTTGTCCAACAACCAAGTTATCGTTTGGTAAACCGACGCGCAGGGAAAGATCATAAGTATGCTTCTGAGATCATGAGTATGGTCTCGATGGAGTAGAGTTGTGCCGCGACTGTTATTTAATTTAAAGCAATGATGATGGAACTGGAACATGTGGCACGTCCATCTTCGTACCCAACGCATGTACAAGTAGTTGTCAATAGTTGATGATGATCATGGTGGTGGTGATGATGTTGTTCAATCCAGTTTAACTCACGACCGAGTGATTCGGCAAAAAAGGAGCCGATCGAAAAAGTGCCGGATTAAAATAATAGGCGCTGGAGTCAATTTGTTCTACTAACTGAAAATGAAGGTGCTGTAGTATCGCCGCAGTCCAAAGAACTAAAAACAAGGGTAAAAGTGTGTTTGTGTGTGAGTTGAATCTAATTTCTCATACACAAACGAGAAATTAGATTCAACCTATTTCTGTGTTTATTTTCATTTGTCTACCATCAAGCGTAGGTTTACGAAAATTAGATTGTTTCTTTTTAGAAAAATCCTGGTTATTTCTAGCTTCGTAATTGGAATTTAGATAATATATGTCTCAAAAATTCTAATTATATTACCAACGTCACATTTTTCTTTGCCAACCAGACGTAAAAATATAATATGTTTCAGGTTTTGAGAATATGTTTTGCATTATCTAATTGCAATAACAGCGCGAAGTCATAACAATGACTAAAAAAAAAAAACATTAAGAAACAAAACAAAAGAAGCGGAGTGTGTATATGGAGAAAATATATGGAAGAATAAAGAGTGCCTCAATTGCCTTAGCTGCAGGCTATTAGTTACTGGGAAGCTGTCGTTTTAAAAATTGTCATATTTTTCCTAGTGAAAAACTACGATAAAAATGAGACGGAATAAAAAACAATAAAAGCATCATTACTGATAGACAAATAACTATCAGTTTGCGTGTAAAACCAATAATAACTTTCAAATGAAAGTTTTGGCGCGTTGTTTGAAAGATCGGGCTCATCTCTCGCTCACTGCACTCTGCAAATTGCTTTTGGTTACTTTAAATTCCAGAGCAGTCTCTCGCGCTTTCCTTGTCAAGAACCACTCATTAATGTAATGATTTTCCTCATCACTATAGGAGTAATTTGAATCAATTAAAATTTCATATAAGCTGACTATATAAAGCTTTCAATTTATGTTCTTCATTGTAGACGTTCTTGAGTATTTTTCTTCTGTAATTCCATTAAATTATAATCTAACTCGATGTTCACATTTAATATTTCAATATCCTTTCTAGTCATTCTATAATCTAGAAATATTTTTATGCAGTTATTCGCTGGTGAGGTCTAATAAGATCTAAACTTGTTCAGCGTTGTTAACATGCTCCCAAATGACCAGAATTAGTAGAACGCTTGTAATTTATATTAACTGAAATTGTTTGGTCTATTTGATCATAAGGAGTTTGCAAGTCAGGTATCTAATTTCAGCTTCGAACTTATTATTGGAGCAACAGGATACAGGGGTCGGACAAAATAATAGAAACATCTTAAAATTTCAGACAAATTTATTTTGATATCGGGTGGGACCGCCTTTGGTAGTAATTACAGCTTGAATTCTACGAGATATGGACTCGTACAAAGTTTTAATTGTTTCCAAAGGAATTTTTGTCCATATCTATCTATCTATCTATGCGTGTTTCCATGCGCAGCTGTATTCAAATTAATAAGATGCATCCACGTATATTCCAAAAGGAGGAGAGACAGAATGAGAGGGGGCGGAGGTTAGCGAGTGTATATCGTTCAGTTGTTAGCATCTTCAACAATGGTTGCTGTAATCAGTTTTATTATATATACGCAACTACAAATAAATAAGACATCGTATGATATTAATTTTTAACTCAAAATCTTTTAGTTAGATTTTGTTGGTTTTACTATTTTGACATGGGAAGAGAAACAAACATATTTGTTTCTTATCTTTAAATATTGTCTATTACAGAAATTAAATTGAATCTCTAGGCAAGTAATCTATTTTCCTCCATTTTCTTCCTCTTTTTTTGAAAGAAAAGAACATCTCCAGAAAGCTCAGTCTACCTCTTTGCCATTTATTTCTGTAACGGTTCGTTCGTATTTCGAGAATATTATATTAAAAGATTTAAATGCACAGCAGAAAGCAATGTATTATGAATAAAGAGGAAAAAATTCCCGCATTGAAGATTTAGCTTGCTTTTAATATTATTCTCTAATTCAATTATATTCTTCTAGACATGTTGATACTGAAATATAGGTTTCCCTTTCCTTAATTTCTTCTCATTTTAAATCGGCTCTCTCCGTTTTCTGTCGACTAAGCTATTTTGATATGTCTTTGCAAATCAGTTAATTTGGGAAATAAGACCCCAGTACTCACTTCTCAAAATCACATTTTAAGGCGATTCAGACTTTGTGAAAGTTTTTTTCTTTCAAACCCGCTATATTTTGTACATTTTGAATTGCCCCCTGGTTTTTCATTGCATATTTTCAGTAGTTCATTTTACATGGTTCTCTCATTTTATATTATACTCTCTTTTACTTGTTTCAGTCATTTGACTGCGGCCATGTTGGAGTACTGCCGTTAGTCGAGCAAATCGACCCCAGGACTTAATGTTTGTAAGTCTAGTACTTATGCTATCGGTCTGTTTTTGCCGATCCGCTAAGTTACGGGAACGTAAACACACCAGCATCGGTTGTCAAGCGATGTTGTGGGGAAAAACACAGACACACAAACACACATACATACATATATATATATATATATATATATATATATACATATATACGACGGGCTTCTTTCAGTTTCCGTCTACCAAACCCACTCGCAAGGCTTTGGTCGGCCCGAGGCTATAGCAGAAGACACTTGCCCAAGTTGTCACGCAGTGGGACTGAATCGGGAACCATGTGGTTTGTAAGCAAGTTACTTACCACACAGCCACTCCTGCATAATTACATTTTCTTTTCATTCTATAACATAATACTTTTTTGTTTCATTCTTTAATTAGTATTCTGGAGTTATATATATGTGTATAGATATGTACACAGTAAAAGTAAAAAGAGAAAAGAAAACCCCGCACAACTCGTTAACTGCAAAACCTTAACCATTCGGCCCTTATAGAGCGTACATACTAATGCACAGGCAGCCATGAGAAGTTAAGTAAAAGTAATAATGCAGATGGAAAATATATTTATTTCTCAAGAAGTAAAGGAATTTTAAAAGAAGATTGGAAAGAATTTCCACTAGTAATGGTTTCTGATATGCCAAAACAATATTAAAACACACACACACACACACACACACACACACATCTCTCTCTCTCTCTCTCTCTCTCTCTCTCTCTCT
>NC_068982.1:10951617-10956873 GCF_001194135.2 Octopus bimaculoides | reverse complement strand
AGTAGGTGTTTGGCTGTTCTTAGAAATGATGCCAAATCTATTTATAGAAATGATGATATCTGAGAGATTTTTTGTGTTTTGTTTACAGGGATAAGATTTTTAAACCCCAAGTGAGATGGATTTAATCATTGTTTGTTAAGAGTGGGTTTGAATTTCTTAATAAAGTCCTTTTCTTTGCATTTTCTTTCAATTTCATTCCGGTTGTAAAGTTTATGGAATGGAAATATAATAAAAGTTTGATGACCACATGTTGCTAGATGGTTACTCAGTGGTATTTGGCGGACTTCTGGGTTTTTAATCTGTTGTCGATGTACCCGTATATATATATATATACATATATATATATGCACAAATATACATACACATGCACACATATATATTCATATAGTTTCAATGAAAATGAAACACTACTTCTATCATATCTTAAATGGTATTTTCAATTGGAGCATTAATATTTTGAGATGCATCAGTGTATGTCAATATGTATAAAAAAAAATCTAAAATCTGTAAGCAGTATTTATACTGTTTCACATTGTTTCGTTAATAATGGTTTCGAATTAAGGCGGCGAACTGGCAGAAACGTTAGCACGCCAGGCGAAATACGTTCTGAGTTCAAATTCCGCCGAGGTCAACTTTGCCTTTCATCCCTTCGGGGTCGATAAAGTAAGTACCAGTTGCATACTGGGGTCGATCTAATCGACTGGTCCTTTCCCCCAAAATTTCGGGCCTTGTGCCTCGAGAAGAAAAAAAATAATGGTTTCAAATTAAGGCACAGAATGGGGTTAGTCAATACGATTGATTCTAGCACTTGGCATATATTTTATCTCACCTTTCTGGAAAGATGAAAGGTGAAGTTGATTTCGGGAAGGTTCGAATTCGAAACGTAGAGTCCAAACTAAAAGAAAACTTCCACGAGATATTTTGTTCGACGCTCTAACTGTCCTGCCAACCTTTCACACTACCACTACAACTGCTGCTGCTACAAGTGGTGGTGGTGCTGCTACTACAACAACTGGTGCTGCTTCTGCCGCTACTACTACTACTACTACTACTACTACTACAGTTGCTGCTGCTGCTATTACTACTACAACTACAAATGGCTTTGAATTTTGATGCAAGGCCAATTATTTTGAGGGGAGGGTGTCAGTCGATACTCTCGATCTCATTACTTTACCAGTACTCTATTTTACTGACATAAAGTTGGTTTCGGTGGAATTTCAATTTAGAAAGAACAAAGACAGAAGAAATAACTCAAAACATTTTATTGGACGTTTCGAGAAATTCTGCCGATCCATAATCGAAATAATCTCTAATTTAAGCTCAAGGCTATCGATTTATAGTTTGCGGGTCTAATCGATTAAATCGATCTCAGTATTTCACTGGTACTTTATTTTGTCAGGAATGGGCACTGAATGGCAAAATTACCCTCGGACGAATTTGGAACCAGAAGCTAAACAGACGGAACAAATACCTCGAAATAGTTTTGCTTTCGCGAATTTCTGGTGAAGGTGTTTTATTTTAGGGAATCGAGTAAAAGGAAGAGAAAATATGACATTTTTCCAAGAAGTCATGTTTCGTAGTCAGTAGTGACACACCATTTTCTCAGTGCCATTTGGTGCAACATTTTCATTTATAAATAAACTGGTTGCCTTGACATTTGAAAATGTTGTAAGTAAGAGTTTCATTAACAGCATATTTTTATAGGAAGAAAAGAAAGAAGAAAACATTAAAAACATAAAAAAGGAAAAATGTCCGCTGCTTTAACTATTTTGTCAATCCACCGCTTTTATAATAATAATGATGATAATAATAATAATAATAATAATAATAATAATAATAATAATAATAATAATAATAATAATAATAATGTTGTTCTTTGCTTCCTTAATGCGATATGGTGCAGGTGTTGTTAGGTGGACAAAAAACGAGCTTGAGCAGATGAATAGGAAAACCAGAAAAGTGATGACAATTAACAAGAAAGTACACACCAAAAGCGACACTGACAGACTATATGTGCCTAGGAACAGGGGAGGAAGAGGACTCGTAGGATGCAAGATCTGTGTTGTTAACGAGAAGAATAGTCTGGGATGGTACATCAATCAGCAGAGTGAATCCCTTGCTTGCCGCTGTTAGAATTACCAATATAATAACTACCGAAAATATGAGGCTCCCACAAACATTTAAGAAACAAGATGAAGATGAAAGAGTAAACAACCGGAAAATGAAACCACTGAATGGGCAATACTTCAGAGAAATTGAAAGAAAAGACAAGGCCAACACTTGGAGATGGCTAAGAAAAAGTGACCTGAAAGGATGCACTGAGGCACTGATATGCAGCACCCGGGAACAAACTCTGAGAACTAATTACACCAAGTTCCGAATAGATAAGAGCAATGAATCGCCCCTTTGTAGAATGTGGCAGCAGAAACGAAACAATCTCACATATTGTGAGTGAATGTAGCAAGCTGGTCCAAATGCGCTACAAAAGGAGGCATGATAAAGTGGCTAAGTTCGTCCAGGAGGCTATGTGAAAAGTACGGCCTGAACAGGGCACGGAATTGGTATGAACATGAATCAGAAATAGTCACTGAGAACAAGGAACCTAAGATACTGAGGGATTTTACAATCCAGCGATACTCCTTAATCGAGGCTCGGAGACCAGATATTGTTATGGTAGATAGCAGGAAAAAGGAAACTAAGATTATAGATATTGCAATACCTGGGATGCACGCTTAAATGACAGAATTATAAAAGATTAAAAAGTACAGACTACTAAAAGATGAAATTGCAAGAACGTGGACTAGGAGAAGAGTGTCTGTCATTCCAGTAGTTGTAGGGACACTCGGAGTATTAAGAACCACGTTCAAGAAATATGAACCACGTTCAAGAAATATGTCAGAGAAATCGGAATTGACCTGAGAGCAGAGCAAGCCACGAAACTGCTCTGCTGGCGACAGCTGGGATTCTGAGATTGGTACTTGGATGTTGAATGTCTCTCTCCATAATTAACAACCAAGTACCAGAGCTTATAATGTGCGGAAAGAGACCCTGTAAGACCTCTGTCAACAGGCTGCTGTCCGCTCTCACAGAATCTACCAGAACAAACAAGATCAAGCGCTCTCAGCACTCAACTAGCTGAAAAAGATTTGTGCAACATGGCTGAAAAAGACTTGTGCAGGTGTGGAGGTAGAACACCTTAAAAATCCAGCATTGCTTGGAACTGCAAGAATTCTTCGCAGGGTTCTTGAAGCATGGCCAGTAAACAAGTGTCACCTTAGTCTGCTGGCTGTGGACAGTTGACACATTCCATCATACCCAGAAAAATAAGCTATGAGTTTTCATACACTAATAATAATAATAATAATAATAATAATAATAATAATAATAATAATAATAATAATTATTATTATTGTTATTATTATTATTGTTATTATTATTCATTGAGAATTAATTCATTGAGGTTTAACATCCATGCAAGGAAGACAAATGTTCATTTTAACTGGTAAATCACATGTATTGAGAACGCATTGTTTAATTTTCGCATCCTACATAATAAAACGCTAACCTGCATCAAAATTTCTCTTATAAAATTCAAAAAATATATTCATGATACTTAAATTTCTACTTGTACTTGTTATTTTTTGAAACAAGGTTCCATTTTTAAAAACTACAAAAAATATAAAGTGGATTTTAGCGACGATGTATATATATCTATTATTTATTCTGATAATATCAGTGATGAAAGAGAATTCTGAAACTTGAAGCAGACTGCAAATTAAAGAGTTTTTTCTCTCTAAAGCTGCGAGGAAGACGAAATAAAAATATGTATTGTAAGATAACTCTCCTACTTGTGATTATCAAACACAAGAGCACGAAAATTTTACACAAGGTGTGTATTTGTGTGTATAAATATGCCATATTTGGTCATGAAATAATAGTTTATAACATAGAAGTTTAGAAGTTAGCGTAGGTGTAGTCGTAATGCTGAAGAGGGTGATGGTAGCAGTATAAGAAAATGTTTCTGGTAGTTGAAGATGAAATTAAAAGAAGTTTGGGAATCATATTCATTGCTATCTGTTAATTGCGATAGAACGTTAGGAAGCATATATACATTTGTATGAGAGAGAAAGAAGTGCAAGAAACTTACGTGAGTAACCTCTATGTCATGAACCAGACTGACAACTGAAATGAACGTTGACCCGTAATGGAATCCATGTTTTATGTAATTGTACAAAGCATTCCCAATAAGTTCATTTGGTAAGTTCCACGCGGAAACTAAGACAGTTTCGCTGAGGTTTGCCAACATCACCCACGACTATCATCGAATATGATTGGCTGCAATACATATCAGTAAGTGTGTTGATAAAATTCGTAGATGTTCTGCCGCTAGTTGTGTCAAAGCTTACCAAAATATGGCGATATTGGATTCAAATTTTGGAACAAGGCCAGCATTTTCGGGGGTGGGTGTAAGTCGATTATATCACCCCCACGTTAATTGCCCCTTCTCTAATATATTAAGAATCTTTAAATTATCATCTGTTGTCCTCAGGGCTAATTGTCCTTGGTAGGGTTATTGTTCAGGGGTGGGGGGTAAATGTCAGAGTCGATGAGACATCGGTTTATGGTCGGTGCTCGATCATTTTGCGTGAAAACAAAAATCTTAGGAGCGCGCCCTATACGCCTGCACCCTAGGCTTAACAGTCGGGAACTGACATGGCCTAAAGGCGCGAGTACTTTTACGCATGCGCAGAAACGGTGGCATCACATCCAACCCAAAGAATTTTATCGACGTGGTATTAGTTTTGGCGGGGAAAAATAAAGTTGAATACTATTTGAAAGCACCACATGCTCAAATATATATATATATATATATAAAAGCCTTTTCTGTTTGTTTTCCTGTCTTGTTTTTTGTCCGCCACTACATTCCTCCATGGCTAGATTTAATTTGCGTATACAGATTTAATCTGCGATCCATGGGACGAGCCGTTTTAACGTTGCGTCCTGCCCGAAGCTCGTCGAAACGCCGGTGTTAAAACGTGGGTAGCTGATGAAGTAGAATGTTCTCTATGTGGCTCGTGTGTTCTCGTCTACGTTTGTTTGCAATGTCCTGTACCCAGATATGCACCTATACATACAGGTGGATGTCGGTATGCACATACCTGTACGTATATATGCATATACTCATTTACTTCTGTTTTTACATGATTGAACGCAGCGTCTCACAAAAATTGTAAGTAGTTTTCGTAAACTTATCCT
>NC_068982.1:10949961-10950768 GCF_001194135.2 Octopus bimaculoides | reverse complement strand
ATATATACATAAATATACATATATATACACACACATATATACACACACATATATACATACATATATATATATACATACACACATATATACATGCATACATATATATATATATATGTGTGTGTGTGTGTGTGTGTGTGTGTGTGTGTTTGGAGGCACATGGCCTAGTGGTTAGAGCAGCAGACTCGCAGTCGAGGGATTGCAGGTTGGAATCTCAGACCGGGTGATGTGTGTGTTTACGAGCGAAACATCTAGGCTCCACAAGGCTCCGCCAGAAGGTAATGGCGAACTTCTGCTGACGTTTTGCCTACAACTTTCTCTCACGCTTTCCTCCTGCATCTAGCAGAGGTGGGGGACCTATACACCAATGGAACAAGGCAACCGGCCCTGATGAGCCAGGCATGGCTGGAGAAGTAACACACACATATATATATGCTATATCTATCTATATTTTATACATGTTACATCTATATGTTGCATCTATTTATAAAATATATACATATATATATTATACACATATGTATATATATGTGTGTGTGTGTATGTGCGTTTTTCTTTGTGTCTGCGCTCGCTGCCGGTGCTTGACAGCTGGTATGAGGTCAAGTGTTTAAAAATAAATTGTAACACACACTCTATACAATTTTCTTTATTCATTTTTGTAGTCTATACAGTACTTTAAAATATGTTCTTAATATGTTATTTCCATTCTACAAACACTCACCCCCACCACACAAACATACACGCCTGTATGTGAATGCACACACACACACACACACACACACACACACACACACACACACACACACACAC
>NC_068982.1:10948166-10948952 GCF_001194135.2 Octopus bimaculoides | reverse complement strand
TAGAAGTTAGCGTAGGTGTAGTCGTAATGCTGAAGAGGGTGATGGTAGCAGTATAAGAAAATGTTTCTGGTAGTTGAAGATGAAATTAAAAGAAGTTTGGGAATCATATTCATTGCTATCTGTTAATTGCGATAGAACGTTAGGAAGCATATATACATTTGTATGAGAGAGAAAGAAGTGCAAGAAACTTACGAGAGTAACCTCTATGTCATGAACCAGACTGACAACTGAAATGAACGTTGACCCGTAATGGAATCCATGTTTTATGTAATTGTACAAAGCATTCCCAATAAGTTCATTTGGTAAGTTCCACGCGGAAACTAAGACAGTTTCGCTGAGGTTTGCCAACATCACCCACGACTATCATCGAATGTGATTGGCTGCAATATATATCACGAAGTGTGTTGATAGACTACGTAAATGTTATACTGCTAGTTGTGCCAAATATGGAAATATTGGATTTAAATTTTGGTACAAGACCAGCAGTTTGGGGGTGGGTGTAAGTCGATTATTTCGCCCCCAGGACTTAACAGGTACTTCTTTTATCGAGCCCGAAAGGATGAAAGGCAAAGTCGACCTCGGCGGAATTTGAACTCGGAACGTAAAGACAAACGAAATGCCGCTAAGCATTTCGCCCGGTGTGCTAACGTTTCTTATTTCATTATTGCCCACAGGATGCTAAACATCGAGGGGACAAAAAAGGACAGACAAAGGGATTAAGTCGATTACATTGACCTCAGTGCGTAACTGGTACTTCATTTATCGACCCCGAAAGGATGGAAGGCA
>NC_068982.1:10943809-10948156 GCF_001194135.2 Octopus bimaculoides | reverse complement strand
GTACTTCATTTATCGACCCCGAAAGGATGGAAGGCAAAGTCGACCTCGGTGGAATTTGAACTCAGAACGTAACGGCAGACTAAATACCACTAAGCATTTCGTCCAGCGTGCTAACGTTTCTGCCACCTCGCCGCCTTAATGGCAATATCAAGGAGAAAATTACAGAATGATTCAGATTGAGACAGAGATGCTATGAGATCGAATCTAGAAAGCAGTCTGTTGGAAGTTAAACTTAGATTTTAATGCTTTAAATTACAGCTAAAACATGAAAAGATATATCAGTCATATTAGCGCGTTTCATAAAATACATTTCTAATCAGAGTGAGCAACTTTATCAACTTGTCTATAATACACATTTTGGACACGAGTTCAAAAGATCATCTGTGAAAAATAGTAGCTAAATCATTACTTAAATTACATTCTACCCTCTTAAAATCACAGTGTAAAATATCGTCCCCGACGTCACTGTACTGGAGATCATTGCTACCACGCATTTGTGCACAGGCTTTCTCTGTAGTAATAATAAAAATTTACTCCTATTTTATCGTTCAGTCACAATGATTAATTAACGTAATTGCAATTGTTTAATACCAAGCATTATACAACTCCAATCCATGTAACAACATCAGCTGCACATGTCGCATGGTGAAGAAATATAATAAAGGATGACGAATGGACAACGACAGCTCAATAAATGCTACTAACATTTAGCTAACATGAAAATTTATTAGCAATTAATGTTTGATTCCCGAAGTTATTTTTCAGCTCCTTCTACCATTGATATTATCAAAAGGTACTCCTTCTGAAGTTTTCTCGAGATCAGGCTTTCTTTGCAGTCGAAATGCCTGAAGAAGAGGGCGTTGATTTTAATGTAATACATTAATTGCGAATAAATTGCTATGCTACTGAAACATACGTTGTACATATTGAACTTTCATTATCCATACACACACACACACACACACACACACACGCACGCGCGCGCGCATAAATATGTATACAGGGAGAGGGAAAGAGTAGGAGAGAACTCTTATAATTTAGAATTTGCTAGTATTTCTTACACCTCAGGTGCAGATGGCGGCTCGAAATGTTATACACATTTCCTCTTTCTCACGACAAACTATTATAACCCACGTTTGTACTTAGTAGAGTCTTTAACTACTTTCCGAGGATTGTATAGTTTTCCATACATACAATATGTCTGGGAAAAGTTCGGAATTGGTCTAGTGTAAACCCTTTTGTTCATAGGATTGCTAAATTGTGTAAGCCTGATGCAAAATAACCATAAGAACAACAACTATACACTCACCAACAATACTTGCAGTGATAACACGAAACACTCCAAACATCTGATGCGTCGATATCCTATCTCTTCGTTCTGCATCTTCTACACTTTCAACTACAGTCGGTTCTACTCATCAGGTTGGTCATGTCTCGTTTCACCTATATTCAAGCCCTATCAGGATTACGTATCTCGCATCTTCTCGTGACCCATATTCTGCTCTTTCTTGGGTATCATCAGCTTATTGTTGTTAGCGATGAACGTCAACCATGTTGATCTCATTCAAGGGAAGCACTCACTCTTCATAAACCGTTAAAAAAACCTCATCCTGCACGAGGAAACTTCAAATGACATTTCGTAAGATTTTAGATGGAGCAGAAAGAATTAATAAAATTAACATTGTATATTGAATATAATCGCAAATGAAAGTTTCTTTTTATGGCCAACATGAAGCATACCATGAAGATATATTTGCTTTTTATATAACTGATTCTAAAATAACACAAAAAGATTTAACGCATTACATTTAAAATTTTGTATTTCTGGAAGATAAGCGTTGAAATTCCTGCGCCATATTTTATTATAGATATGATATTATTGGCATCAAAAACGCTATAAAATTATTGAATATTTATCAGCAGCCTACGTCAATATAGATGTCATAAAAACCAACTTTTCCCAGCTATCGTTAGATTTTCACCTCTCTATCTAAGTTATGCACGAGCTGTTAATAAAATTGAATAATCTCAAAATCTGCACACAACACACAGACACACAGACACACACACACACATTTATACACGCAAATTCGCACCCCCACACACACAGCGCCACCACGGCGATTATATACTATATATATATATGTATATTGATATGGAAATCAGATATGCGCAAAGACACAATACAGATGTGTTTGGGAGTGTGCATTTGTATAAGTGAACGTAAATGTGCCGCTAGCTGAATAGAATATTAATATTGTGAATATAACTTCTATCTACAAGATACAGTTTAGATAAAACCAAAAGACATTAGTTATAATGGTGACAAGAAATTCTAAGGCAGGATGAAAGGAGATAAATCGTTGAATATTTCTCTTTCAATTTCTACTTATGATATTGGGTTTTATTGTAAATCGGTTAACAGATTTTTCCCGAAAAATATATATCTATGTATTGGTGTGCATGTGTATCCGTATATGCATAAATACGCAGATACATACATGCATACATGCATACATAGGCGCATACACCTATACATGTATATAGCTTCAAAGGTTATCTATCTGTCTCTCTGTCTATCTATGATAACAATTCTGCCAATGATGATGATGATAATAATAATAATAATAATATTATTTTACTTCTATCTTATGGCATGCACTGCTCTCTCACATAATAATAATAATGATAATAATAATAATAATAATGATAATAATAATAATAATGATAATAATAATAATGATAATAATAATAATAATAATAATAATAATAATAATAATAATAATAATAATATATATATATATATGTGTGTATATATATATATATATATATATATATATATATATATCTGGTGGTTGTCTACTCCTTAAACAGAGTTTGACCACCTCCTGCACCTACACCTTAGCCCTTTCATGGCGTCTGATGTGGCTTTTTAAACCAGACAGTGTTTTGAAAAAACACCCACACAGATTGCACCTCTGATTTGCACTACCAATACCTGCAAGTAAGTTCTGCTCATTGTGGATCCTAACATGTCTTTTAAGACCCCCATTGGATTTGCAAACCCTCTGGCACACACCACATTGGATAATAAAACGAATGGTTTACACCTGGTAGCTTACTGGTAAAGCACAGTCACTTTCACAGTGATTGTTATGTATATGGCGAATGAAAGACGGAAGATGGAACATATGAAAATTTATTATTAAACACAACAGTTGTTTTGACACATCTAGCATCGATCCCTATTGGGTGGGACACCCAACAACTGGTTCAGTAGCATCTGGCGATGCAGGTGTATCTCATCAGGTGATAAATAGATACAACTCATTAAAATAACTGTTCCGCAATGTAACTTCTCATTTTGTAGAAAGAAAAAACAGGCAGACGGAAGAAATATCTTCATTTACATAGATCAAAAATAAAATCACAGATGGCAAAAAGAGAAACGAACACGCAATCCAGCGAGAAAAGTATTAGAAATAACCGTTAACAAATATGGATGTATAAACGCCCTCGGTCAAGTTGCATGGTGCGAGTACACTCGCTCATACAGGTATCGGCAAAAATGTGAGCATGCGCACACGTGAGGTTTGGTGCACTTATGATCACAAAGCGAGTTATTTATCAACTTGGTGTTTGTAAGGATGGGGAGGTTAACAGTAAACTTAAGTCATCCATACTTTAAAGTAAATTAAATTACGTTAACGGTTACTCAAAATTCCTTCCTTCCGCATTGTGCGAAAGTATATTTATATGCGTGTAGGCACCTCGAGAGTTTTTCAGAAATTCTATTGATGATCTTCTCATTCGTCCACAGAATAGACAAGGATTCCTCGCAGCAGAGGCGGCATCTTCTGGAAATTACATTGTATGGTTTTGCATGCCTTGCTATGGACCAAGTAACGCTGTACTTCATTTTATTCTCCTTCAGTTGCCATACAAGAGCGGCCAAAGATGTTGAACGTCTCTTATTGACTGTCTTAAAGCTGGCGACATGGTTGTTATTCTTAAATGAATCAGCTGTCTGCGGAACTGTCATTTTTTTTAATGAGTTGTGTCTATTTATCACTCGATAAGATAAATCTGCACCACCGGATGCTCCTGAACCACTTGTTGAGTGTACCACCCGTAAGGAATCGATGCTAGATGTGTCGAAACAATTGTCGTGATTAATAGTAAATTCTCATATACTCCATTTTCCATCTTTCATTTGCCATGTGTATATATACTGTTGTATTTTGGGATGGTCATATTTTTTTGCCAAATAAACACACGCACTATACATTCTTTTTTTCTTCACTCATTTATTACTGTTCTTCTTTTATTTTAATTTATGTCCATTGT
>NC_068982.1:10939318-10943505 GCF_001194135.2 Octopus bimaculoides | reverse complement strand
TATATATATATATATATTGTTGCATTTCGGGATGGTCATTTACTTTCTTTTTTTTTGCCAAATAAACACACGCACTATACATTCTTTTTTTCTTCACTCATTTATTACTGTTCTTCTTTTATTTTAATTTATGTCCATTGTCTGGAAATCTTTTGTCACACATCTGTGACCTCTTCAGTGACAATTTTCGTTTCCGTGAGTGTTCTTGCTCCACTTACTCCATTCTCGAACATTCTGCTTTCATCCATCTGTAGTTCAAATCAGGCATCAACTGACCTCTTCTACTTTCATAATGAGTTGCTTCGTATGGGAGGAGGTGAACCACAGTGGGCAACAGTGCTCAACGTGGGGTCGGGCAAAAGTAGAGTAGAGAAGGATGTTGGTGTAGGCATCTCTAATCCAGGAGCACATCTTGCGGGCCAAGTCAACCTTGCTGTTTACGTGGGAACTCCAGCTTTGATTGTTATCAACAATTACTCCAAGATCTCTGGCGTTGCTGGATGACACTAGGGAGTCGCCCGAGGGAAGAGCATATGATAATTTCAGAGTTTCCTCTTTTCCAAAGGAAATCAAATCAAACATATCTTCATTTAAAAGTATATTGGTTTTTTCCGCCCATTGGACAATAACAAACAGATCTGACTGAAGACATGTTCGGTCTCTCATGCCGTTTATGGTTTTCTGGAGTTTGGAATCATCCGCAAAGATTTTCAATGTAGAATGTTTGATGATATGTGGCAATTATTCGGTAGCCATGATAAAACTCCGAGTTTCCGATGTCGGGGTAGATTTTCACAGCATTTTCCTCGATGGCCCGATAACTGAAGAGATGTCGGCTTGGGTTTCCGCCCCGAAATCCGAAACTCGGAGTTTTATCATGGCTAAGAATAGACTACACTTCGGAGAAAGGCATGAAGCTTACTGGGGTCATAGCTTGTAAAGGATTGTGGTTCATTTCTAATTTATTTGTATTTTTATCAGCTACTAGATCTAAGACTAGAGGACTGTGTCTGTTTTGAATATATACGAGGGGTTTCTTTTCAGTTTTCCATTTACCAAATCCACTCAAAAGACTTTGGTCGGCCTGAGACTATAATAGAAGACATTTGCCCAAAGTGCCACGCAGTGGGACTGAACCCGGAGCTATGTGGTTGGTGAGCAAGCTACTTACCACACAGCTACTCCTGCGCTTATATATATATATATATATAAATTGTAAATGTAAAAATAAAAACAAAACACAAAGGATTCTGCGGTACACGTGTTTCAAGCTTTATAGTTGTTACATCAGTGTATAATTGACAGTATAAAGCTATCTTCAGCCGCAAATGTATTCTTTCCCAAGAATTATATCACATAGAAGTTAAAGGAGGAAGAAAGATGAGATATAAGAGGTGAGGTTCCGTTTGGTATTTTGTATTGCAATATACCTCGTAGAATTCTTAATTTGATATATTTATACATAATTTCCTCGGTACTCCGGAATCCGTCCATACCTTGCCACAATTCAGTGTGTAGTGAACGCTAAGTAAACAATACTATTTTATATTAGTTAGGAGGGAATAAGTTGGTGGTTAAAACAATACAACAAAAATGAAATAATAATATAAAATAAAGAATAAAATAAGGAATATAAAATACTAAGAAGAAAAATACACAGATATCCATACAAAAATAAAAATAAAAATAAAAATAAAAAGAGTCAAATCGGTGGGGCGGATAATCTAAGAAACAATAAGAGAAAATCTGGATAGTAAAGTAAGATACATCTAAGCCATTTAGACGGGTTGGAGAAGGGTGGTGAGGAAAAGTCTAAGTGTAGAAGAAGAAGATAAGTAGATATAGATACAGAGATCTTAAAGGTCGTAAGTGATAGATATATATGAGCTGTGTCTGCCTATGTCAGTGGTGGGTCGTAAATAAGTGGCGTCAGGCTAGAGTAAACTTGAAATATGATATTCTTGTGGTGAATGGTCAGTCTCGGCGAATTACAACTTAAGTATACGAACTTATCTATTATATTGGTACATACACTTATTTCGATGATGAAAGGGTTAAGGAGGTGGAAAGGGTAATTATAACATAGAAGGCCTTAAAGAATGAATAATTAGAAAATGTCAACAAGAAAAAGGAAATAAAGTATGTGGACGCTCAAATTCAAAATACAGAGTATTGGGGGCATTTCAACCGTGGTAATATAGTATAATATTGATAGGAAATAATAGCACCCACATTAATAATGCAAAAAATAAGAAATAAAAAAATAAGAAATAAAAAATAAAAAATAAGAGAGAAAAAAAAAACATAAAGGAAAAAAAATATATATATATATACACGCGTGTGTGTATATGTTTTTGTGGCTGTTTGTCTCCAACAAAATCGCTTGACAACCGATGGTGGTGTGTTTACGTCTCGTAACTTAGCGGTTCAGCAAAAGACACCGATAGAATAAGTACTAGGCTTACAAGGAATGAGTCCTGGGGTCGATTTGCTCGATTAAATGCGGTGCTCCAGCATGGCCGCAGTCAAATGACTGAAACAAATGAAAGAGTAAAAGAGTAATACTCTATGCATTGAGTTTTCTTTCCAATGTTTGTAGTATTTAAAATATATACATGCTTATGTTATTTGTGTATGTATGTATATGTACATGTATATGCAAATGTATATGTACATGTATATGCAAATGTATATTTACATATATATTTTTTCAAATACACATATATAGACATACCAACACACAAGTCTCCCAGTATACGCTAACACGTGTATAATATGTATGCATATATAGGTATCTAGGGAGATTTTATCGCTTATGAAAGTTTGAAAAATTATTTCGATTTAAACTTTGAAGCCACGCAAAGCTACATTGACGTATGGAGATTCCCCGCTGCATTAAATATCAAGAATTACTGACAACTGTTTACGCATCCAAGAACATTTTGATAATGTATCATTTTAAGTTTCGACAGTTTGATAGCAATCTAAAATCAGGTTTCAATACCCTTATGCACAGAAAGCCATGATTTATATATACATGTTTGTATGGATACATTCTCTACACTTATGCACGCATTTGTACACACTTATATGAAATAACGCATGCATGCCCGTGTGTATAGGCATTTAAGTATAGACACACGCGTATATACACGCACGCACACACACAGGTATCGTGGCACTCCGTCGGTTACGACGACGAGGGTTCCAGTTGATCCGATCAAGGGAACAGCCTGCTCGTGAAATGAACGTGCAAGTGGCTGAGCACTCCACAGACATGTGTACCCTTAATGTAGTTCTCGGGGAAATTCAGCGCGTCACGGTGTGAGAAGGCTGGCTCTTTGAAATACAGGTACAGCAGAAACAGGAAGAAAGTGTGAAAGAAAGTTGTGGTGAAAGAATACAGCAGGGTTCGCCACCTCTCCCTGCCGGATCCTCGTGTAGATTTAGGTGTTGTCACTCAATAAACACTCGGCCTGGGAATCGAAACGGCGATCCTATGACTGCGAGTCTGATGCCGTAACCACTGGACCATTGTGCCTCCACACACATGTATACATACATGCCGAAGAAAAGTAGGAACTGTAAATATTCTTATCCACTGGAAAATAATTAGGAACATCAACGAACACATTGTACGTTGCAATAACTTTTTCACGTAACAACCAAACACTCTAACAGCAAGGTGTCTCATCGAATACTTCATCACAATCAGCCGCCAAAGTTTCATGGTTACAGGAAAAGCGAAATACACGATACGTATATTCTACCTAAACCGAGATCATGACACTCTTCTGTTCTACATTTAAGAGATGAGGAGTTATGTCCATTATTTATATTATTTACATTTGACAGTTATTTATCCTCATCTTGTTTGTTGTTAACATAACGTTTCAGCTGATATACCCTCCAGCCTTCATCAGGTGTCTTGGGGAAATTTCGAACCTGGGTTCTCATTACTAAGGTATTTTTCGATGTTATTATTATTATTGTTCAGTAGTTTTATTTTTATAACGTGCTTTCACTACCGAGCGCAGCTCTGTGTGCCCTGGGTATGTGCTGTGGTTTGCTGTGGTGCTCTTATGTTTGCTGTATTGAAAGTGTTTTGCGTAGAATGTGTGCAGTACCCAATAGTGCAATTTTCTGTATGTTATATATATTTGTAAGTCCTGGTATTTTTGTTATGT
>NC_068982.1:10929175-10932897 GCF_001194135.2 Octopus bimaculoides | reverse complement strand
GCATGTATTTAATATCGTTGTGTCTTAGGAGGATCAGTACCTGTCTGTCTGTGTGTCTGTCTGTCTGTCTGTCTGTCTGTCTATCTATCTATCTATCTATCTATCTGTCTTGAATTAATTACTTCCTTAATTTGAATTACTGGATAATAAATGATGGTAGTTGCGTATAAGTATGTTCAGAGTTCTTTATAGAGAGTTTAATGGGAAATCCATAAAAAGTGTTTTACATAGAATCTCGGGTTTCACAGAATGTGAAGGAAAAGATAATGGTGGAAACAACCGAGTCTTTGGAAGGTATTGAATTGGAAGTTTCAAAAAAGCTGGGTGCACGTTGTAATTGTAGAAGGATCAAAATACGCTGGAGATCGTTAGTGAATAAGAGGTTGATGAAATGATGTATAAACGTTTGCATATAAAACTGACAGAGTTAACTTAGACATGGTCGAGAATAGGAGTGGAGTAGGTAAAACTAAAAACACTCAATCATAGAATAGAATTTCTGCATTGTAAACAAAGAAGTTTGGAAACTAAGGAGGTGACACAGGTTGTGTGATATACACTTTTTAACTATATTATATTGTCAGATGTATAAAGTGTGTTCATTTGAATGGTTGGAGTTCCAAGGGAATTGTCGTGTTAAAAATTAAATTTTAGTTCTTTTCTTTTAGTAAATTTGTTTTGTGAAATTTAACTAATTTGTCTAATATTACAATATTTTATGTTTTTGGAAGGATGTGCTGTGTAAATAGACGGCATATGTCTGTGAACGATGGCTGCGTTTTGAAAAGAAAATATAAGATGAAAGATGTCAAGAATAGTGTAAAGTATTTGATGTGATCAAAAAAAAAAAAAAAAGAAAGAAAATTTTTAAAATGCGTGGATTGCAAGGACGTCCCTGGTTGATTATTGTCGTTAATTATTTAATACTAATTAAAGGCATCGAGCTGGCAGAATCGTTAGCACACCGGGCAAGATGCTTAGCGGTATTTCGTTTGTCTATACGCTCTGTGTTCAAATTCCGCCGGAGTCGACTTTGCCTTTCATCCTTTCGGGGTTGATAAATTAAGTACCAGTTACGCACTGGAGTCGATGTAATCGACTCAATCCGTTCGTCTGTCCTTGTTTGTTCCCTCTATGTTTAGCCCCTTGTGGGCAATAAAGAAATGAGAATCGTTAGCACACCGGGCTAGATGCTTAGCGTTATTTCGTCTGTCTTTACGCTCTGTGTTCAAATTCCGCCGGAGTCGACTTTGCCTTTCATCCTTTCGGGGTCGATAAATTAAGTACCAGTGAAAGACTTAGGTCAATGTAATCGACTATTCCCTTCCCTACAAATTTCAGGTCTTGTGCTTTTGAGAAGAAAGGATTATTTAATACTAATCAAAGATGGCGAGCTGGCAGAATCGTTAGCACACCGGACGAAATGTTTAGCGGCATTTCGTCCGTATTTCCGTTCTGAGTTCGAATTCCGTCTTTCATCCTTTGGAGATTGATAAATTCAGTATCAATCAAGTACTGGGGATCGATGTGATCAACTATCCCCAGCCATCAAATTCCAGGCCTTGTGCCTATAATATAAAGGATTATGTAATACTAATCAAAGCAGCGGGCTGGCAGAGTCGTTATCTCGTCGGACAATATGTTTAGCGGCATTTCGTCTGTTTGTACGTTCTGAACATTATTTAGATTGACGGATATTTGTCCTCATCTTGTTTGTTGTTAACACAAAATTTCGGCTGACATACCCTCCGGCCTTCATTACATTATTTTCATTAACCACTACGCTACATGCCCGTGGGCATATAGCCCACGAGCATATAGCATAGTGGTTAATGTAAATAATGTACATAATTCTTCATCTTTAAAATATAGAACTGCACGTTCCGAGTTCAAATTCCGCCGAGGTCGGCCTTGCCGTTCATCTTTTCGGGGTCGATGAAATAAGTACCAGTTGAGTAATGGAGTCGTTGTAATCGACTGACCCTCTTCCCCGAAAGAGTTGTACCAAAATTTGAAACCTTCATTTAATCCTAATTAAGGCAACGAACTCACAGAATCATTGACACGCTGGACAATACGCTTAGCGGCCTTTCGTCTGTCTTAACAGTCTGAATTCAAATTCCGCCGAGGTGGACTTTGCCTTGATCCTTTCGAGGCCGATAAATTATATACCAGTAGAATACTATGGTCGTTGTAATCGACTAGCCCCTTACCCATGAATTTCAGGCCATGTGCTTGAAGTAGAATAGATTAATTAGAAAAGAAAGTAAATTCTGAGCATGGAGACATATTATATAAAGCATTCCAGTTAGGAACAACTCGTCTTTTACAAGGTTATCTAGGAATACATTATACAATGTACCCTTCACTTGTTGAAAATATTAGAGTGTAATTTGATGAAATATTTGGCTGCTGTTAAAAGAGGTTTTTTGTTAGCTCGGTTTTCGAGAGATTCAAGCAAAATCCTCCTTCAAAATATGATTCAGCCACCAGTGACTACTAAAAATGCTTTGAAAAGATGGTAGTATATATGGAAGAAGATGAACATACTGGAAATGACTGACAAGTCAAACGTTTATTATATGAATATAAAACTTTGGAGCAGACGATCACTGGTAAATAACTAAAAGCCAGATTATCAATAAATATAGGAACGTGAACCTACATAGGAAGAATTACGTAACATCGTTGTGTAGATAAGTAAATTGAATATGCATGCTAAAAATATACGTAAGAATTACACACACACACACACGCATTATGAATCTATGAATCATGAAATATAAAGACTGTCATATTCATAATAAGCACATATTTGATTCAATTTTCCATTGAATGTTCGTATCGGTTGTTTCAATAATATGGTCTCACTTGCCAGAATAATTTATAATTCAGGATAGCTTTTCTAGTCTTCTTTAGCAATACTGACAAAAGAGACCACAAATGTTCTGATTTAAGTTAATAATAAAATTTGAGATCGAAATGGAAAACGGTAAATGAAAAAATCAGAAGAAATGATAAGAATATTACTTGTAGGAAATAAAAACAATTGCATAAATAATCTAAGACAATACCATATAAATATACTATATATTAATGATATAATACATGTATATATACACACACACATACACACACACACACACACACATATATATTTGTATGAATGTGTGTGTGCATACATATATGTACATGCGTACACATACAAGGAAACATATCTATGCGCATATATAGATACAGACGAACACATATATATGTATATACGCGCTAAAGGTATACCCATTGGCACACATACACACGTATACTCTGCTAACGCACAAGCTATGAAGCTGCGTAAAAGGAAAAGATTGTGTTTGATATTAGATAGTTTTAGAATAGAAATAAACTCGGTGGCAGAAACACAGCTGTTGTTTGTAAGCGTTACACTTTAAGAATTAAAACTATTCCTCAACTAGCGTAAATAATCGATTGCTTTGTCAGATAACTTTCATATCTGAAGCAATGCTACTGTCCTGCCAGACGGAAAGAACCATTTCACTCTAACCCTAGGTCAATATATTGAATTTTATCCTGGGAAAAATCAATAACGAAACTAAGTTGTAAAGATTCCATCTAAATATCTTCAGACTTGCAGGAAAATACACGCAAGAAGTCATGTTGACGAACTTTCAAAGACTAATTTATATTAATTTATAGAATCGATTATATATATATATATATAT
>NC_068982.1:10927478-10928618 GCF_001194135.2 Octopus bimaculoides | reverse complement strand
ATATATATATATATACATATAAGCATTTATATATGTTTAAGCATATATATACATAAATACATTTGTCTGTATACATACATACATACATACATATATATATATATCACATACTACGTTTATATATATACGATTGACACCTAAAGCCACAAGCTTTTTTTAAAATTCTCTCTCTGTTTATTTCCTCGTGTTCCTTTCTAATGAAGAGCGTAGGCTCGAAACGTAAAATACTTTCTCTCTTTCCCGAGCGTCAAACTAATACACCTGCTTGTTGTTTATACACCTGTCTTCGTGTTTTATTTTTCTGTAAATTTCAACTATATATATATATATATATGCATCTATCTATTGCTGTTTTTCCTCCCCCTTTCTCTGTCTCTCTCTGGCTAACACAAACTTCTGTAAATATCATGTTGATATTGTTGCCATACTGTACATTTGTATATATTGTAGTTGTAAATAAAATTAACTTCACACAAGCACTTAGTATAAAACCTTTACGAAAAATTGCTTCCTATAGCGACACCCATGACAACATAATGTTATTCCTGACTCATACAAGGGAATTTCTTGTAACGTATAGTAGCAATTGCCTCATATCCCTAACCAAACGTTAAGTTACTTTTCTCTTGGCATTCAGGCACCAACTGGACGTGAATGTTCCAGAAAATTTGTTTTATCAGAGATGTCTCTCTGAGCTGTTGATTTGCTCTATCATAGGAAATTTCAACAGTAATAACAACAGTTTATCAATGATGGGTAAAAGCAGGCAAAGAATAAACTAAATGCGAAATTATCTTTTCATTGTAAGATTTAATATTTGAGTAAAATATTCCATAAGCCATATAATGAGGTCATCGAAAAATCTTTTGTTTACACTGCTATTTACACTATATATATATATATATATATATATATATATATATATATATTGTTGTACTTGGGGATGGTCATATTGCCAGTTTAGCCAATAAAAACACACGCACTGTATATTTGGTGTTAATTTTTTTTTTTTCAGCTTTATATTACATTAATCTTAATCTTAATCTTATTTCGGCCAGAGTTCTTTCGTCACACTTCTGTGACCTCATCAGTGGTCCTTTGTTTCCTTCTTTCTTATGTGTGTCTCACCTTGCTAACTAT
>NC_068982.1:10923962-10927468 GCF_001194135.2 Octopus bimaculoides | reverse complement strand
GGTCATATTGCCAGTTTAGCCAATAAAAACACACGCACTGTATATTTGGTGTTAATTTTTTTTTTTTCAGCTTTATATTACATTAATCTTAATCTTAATCTTATTTCGGCCAGAGTTCTTTCGTCACACTTCTGTGACCTCATCAGTGGTCCTTTGTTTCCTTCTTTCTTATGTGTGTCTCACCTTGCTAACTATCAGCCATTTTGTATTTTGTATTCCTATTGTATGTGTCTACGCATGCGTGTCCTTCAATGTGTCTGTGTATATGTATGAAAGAGAGAGAGAGGGAGAGAGAGAGAGAGAGAGAGAGAGACAGAGAGAGACAGAGATAGAGAGACAGAGAGAGAGAGATAGATAGAGAAAGACGGGGGTAGATAGGGAAGTATTGAAAGTAGTTACTCAATGCAGAATGAAGAGTAAAAGTAATGTATGAAATATTTTAAGCTTAATTATGAAATGAAATCTTGAACGAACACGTATTACAAAATCTACACAATTTGCCAAAGGCTAGTGCAGTGATTTGTATCAAACCACATGCTAATAGAGTGACGTAAATGGCTCATAGACATACCGCCTCCTGTCTCTATATATGTATGTATGTGTGTGTATAGTCAGTGTAAGAGAGAGAGAGAGAGAGAGACGGGTAGATGATAAGGAAGTAGTGTTACTACAGTGAGTTTTGAACCTCAGAGCTGGCAGGTCCTACACCAACTTTGTGATACTCTCACCATCCCCGTTGTATCTAGTAGCCATCATGCCTGCTTTTATTCATATGATCAGTTTTTATCTGTTAAATGTCGGCCATTTCAAAATCCCTAGATTCTCATGTTTTTCTTGCAACTTCGACGCGCAATCTTTGACAACAAATTACCCGGTTCCTGATTATCTCTGATGGCTATAGCACACCTCTTCTTCCAAACTACGAAAGTCAAATCATGGAAAAGTCAAACTGATTGTTTATCTGATGTACTCTTTCACCACAACTTTCTCTCACACTTATTTCCTGTTTCTGCTGTGCCTGTAATTCAAAGGGTAAGCCTTGTCACACTGTGTAACGCTAAATATCCCCGAGAACTACGTTAAGGGAGTGCTGTGGAGTGCTCAGCCACTTGCACGTTAATTTCACGAGCAGGCTGTTCCGTTGATCGGATCAACTGCTACTCTCGACGTCGTAAGCGACGGAGTGCCAACACGCTGCTGCCATCATGCAATGGATTTGAAACTAGATATAAATTAGCAGTTAGTTCGCACACAAGAGTAGTAACACCTATCTTTATCACACCTCTTGGAGAGTTGTCAAGTAGCATAACAATGAAAATTGCAAAAGTAAAAGAAAAAATGATTTTTAAAAAATATTGACGTATTTTGTGTAGTTCTACTCACACCTTTCACACCTGCAAAAAAAAAATAAAGATGATCTGATCGAATATAAATATTTACACGTATGGTGTTGTTTTATCTCGTTCTTTATATTTAAAAAAAAATATTTTTTAAATATTTACAAATATAGTGGTGTTTTATTAATACATTACTTCATGAGCACTATTCATTGTATTTATCTTTTGGAAAAAAACAAAAAACAAAAAGAATTATCGCTGCAAGATGGCTGCATCAAATTTGGATGCGGTTGTTAGGTCGCAGCCTTTTGACTCATTCCTGCAGGTCATCTTCCCACGCCGCATTGTTCTTCTCTGCGTAGGATATTGTTTAATGTTTGCTTCACATCTCACAATGTTGTTAAAACAGATATATTGAATAACTATATTTTTCTTCAACTCGGTATTATTAACTGAGACTCATTATTTTCTTTTAATTTGGTTTTGTTAAATGACAAGGCTTGAAGTATAATGTATCATCATCTACTATTTTGAAGCACAGCTACTTCTAATATATCATATTACTCGCCTAAATTGTCTGGTTTATTATACCGAAGAACTTAAATCAGGAATCAATATATTTTAAACGCCGGAATTGGTTGCATTACTGCCTATTTTGAACTGTGCATATATTAGCATTGCAGCAGTAGTAGCAACACACGGTCGTGGGATTGCAAATATAAAATGAAGAATAAAGAATATTTCAGACAACAAATTATATCTAAAATAGAACAATATATAATTTATTCGGAGATGTCATAAAAGGACAAATAACAAATATAAAACTTAATTAGTATTCATCAAATACGACAAAACTATATTTCTATGTAAACTTGAAACAATGTAGGCTATAATAAAGTCTATACGTTGAAACCTAAATCAAAATAACAGAAATATTTGTTTTTCATTTATATCATTTCAATTTAAAATAAAACGTCAAATTCTCACAATTATCATATTCGATTTTGCAAGACTATGATATGTAAATATCTTTGTGAGTTGATTGACATTCTATTGATATTCTAATCAATAAATCAGTTTGATTATGTATAATTATATTGATTTCTTTTTCTGAGACACAATGTCAGAAATTCACAGGAGATGTGTAACAGAATGCATTCGCGCTAACATCTTTTGAAGACATTTTAGCGGATTATATATGATTTTTTTTTTTGTAAAGAATAAAATCGCCCTGAAGCTTTCGTGCATTTTCAAACATTTAACATATTCTTAATTTTTAATAAATAGATGCTTTATCATGTTATCACCTTTAAACACTAAACTCTGTTCACGATTTATGGATAATTTACGAGTAAATTTCTCACTTCTTCAAGTTGTTGTTATTGTTGTTGTTTAACTCCGAGCTAATTTTGAAGATGCAGATCTATGATCAGAGATATTTCATCCGGTGATATTGTCAGATATAATGTATCTACAATTACAAGATTAGATGCTTGTTTTCTGATTTAAGGAAAATTTGGCTGTTACTTTTGATTCGACAACTGCATAGCAATTATCTCATTGGTTTGACTTATTGTTAGTTACTTTTAAAGACTTAATCAAAACAATTCTCAAATAATAATGATAATAAAAAAACCCCAAAAGGTATATATATTTGAAGGGCGAAAATTTCCATGGAATAATCTTAAGTGTAAAAAGAGCGATGTGAAGGAGGAGATAAGCCTTAGACAAACACATTTCTCATGCAAATTCTATTTCTATTTGAATGCCATTTTAATTTAATTATGCCATTAATTACCTTCGAGAAAAAAAGGCAATTAGTGGCGTAGAAAACCCATTTTCGTTTGTTAAGCTTAAAGATCATTAGCTTAATCTTAGATTTGAGCAAGCAAATAACTTTATACGATGTATTTAACGATACTTTCTTTTGCACATGCACCAACACATTTCAGCGGTGATTGAAGTGCTCAAAGAACTAAAAAAATACAATAACACTCCCCTTCGTCTTAATTCTCGAAACGGCGCGCATTCTCTCCCGATGACCCCATACACTTGCTAGCATCCGGTATGCAGAGATTTCAACTGGTAGCACTTGCATGTGCAAGTCGTATGCAAACCGTCTATGCATACACACACACACACGTAAATTAGTACTCACTGATATATATA
>NC_068982.1:10922126-10923821 GCF_001194135.2 Octopus bimaculoides | reverse complement strand
TATATATATATATATATATATATGTACGTGACACATTTATAACGAAAGAAATCCATAAACGAAATAAGAGAATATTAAATAATGATGCGCACATTTATTGATTGTCAAAGTTATCTCTGTTCATCTTCTTGCACAAACAACTCAGAATATCTATATTTCAGACTTCAAGACAGCGATGTATTCTCACACACGAAAGCTTTTGGTAGATATGTCTGTAATGTATCTTCCATGTTATCAGTGTATTTTTCATAGATTTTCTATCTTTCTTTCTTTCTATTTACCTTTCTCACTGTTCAGATTTCATGACTTCTTGATTTCCTCACAGACACACACACACACACACACACACACACACACACACACACACACACACACACACACACACACACACACGGCTACATGAAAAAAATAGTATAATGCAACTGAATATCTTATGAATGAATACGCCTGTTTTGTTTTACTTTCGTCAGATACTCTGTGACCTTTCCAACTTTAGAATCCAAACCAAATGAAATTCGGAATATGATACAAGTCTTCCTCACATTTTCCCTTCGGGTATACAGGAGTGTAGATGTAGTTCTACGCATTTATTACATGACTTCCAAATTAACTTTAAATATAATTACATGCAACTACACATATATAAATATTTTCCTTATATATATAACTGTATAATAATATATCATAATAATAATTTATTCTCCGATTTGAAGCAACAATTTTAAAATAAAAACAAATGACTGAAAAATTATGAGCTAACCCCAGCCAGAATCGAACTCACAAATCAACTCTAACACGGTTCCTTGCACATCTGATTGAGCCAAACGCTTACCTATCAATTTCAGTTAAATTTAATGAATATATACTTAAACTGTCTAATACTACATATAATAATTGTAAACAAACGCGAAAGGCTTTGTAAGTTACGGAGAGAAAGCTACTATGGAAGACTAATAGTATAACAATATATTTTATTGTATGAGTCTTCCATAGTAAATTTCTCTCCGTAACTTACACATCCTTTCGCGTTTGTTTACAAATATTATACGTCATATACATGCACACACACACACACACACACACACACACACACACACACACACACACACACACACATATATATATATATATATATATATATATATGTGTGTGTGTGTGTGTATGTATGTGTGTATGTGTGTATGTGTGTGAGAGAGTGTGTGTGTTATTGAATATATATACGGAGTGTATAACTAACATGTTGCCGGTGTTAAAATACCTTGGAATCATAGACAGGCGAGATAACTCAGCTTCAATCCCATTTGGGAGTGATGGAAATCGATGCTTTTCAGCAAAACGCATCCGCTTGGGTTGAAGGAAAGTTTTATATATGCAAATTATATCTTTTCTCTTTAATTTCAGTCATTTGACTGCGGATACGCTGGAGCACCGCCTTGAAGAAATTGTAGTGGAATGAATCGATCCCAGGACTTAAATCTTTTTCTAAGCTTCTTACTTATTCTATCGGTTCTTTCCGCCGAACCACTAGTTTGGGGGTTACTAAACACACCAACACTGGTTGTCAAACACTGGTGGGGGACAAACAGAGACACAAATACACACACAACACACGCCACCATATATATATATATATATATATATATATATATATACACACACACACACACACACACACACATATATATATATATATAT
>NC_068982.1:10918848-10922116 GCF_001194135.2 Octopus bimaculoides | reverse complement strand
ACACACACACACACACACACATATATATATATATATATATATATGTGATAGGCTTCTTTCAGTTTCCGTCTACCAAATCCACTCACAAAACTTTGGTCATTCCGAGGCTATAGTTAAAGTCACTTGCCCATGCTGCCACGCAGTGGGATTGAACCGAGAGCCATGGGGTTAAGAAGCAAGCGTCTTGCAACAGACCTACGCCAGCATATATATGGAAAGTACGGAAATAAAATCGCATATATACGCTAACTGATGAATCGGCAGCGATATATATATAAACCAAAGAAACAAATAGTGGCATAATGTTTAAATGAAGGGAGTTTCCAATGGGCCAGAAACTTTCTTCTTCTTCCTCTTCTTCTTCTTCTTCTTCTTCTTCTTCTTCTTCTTCGTCGTCGTCGTCATCGTCATCATCATCATGATGCTAAAAATAGCTGTCATCGAACTTAGTTTGTAACACAATGTTGTTATTGTTGTGGTCACTCACCTGCGTCTCATCATACGGGAGAAAAGAAAGCAAAGAAAGAAAAGGTTAAAAGTAATTCCAGGTTAAAGGTAAATGAGAAGCGGAAAGTAATTTAACGGAGAGTCCACGCCTCTTTGGTGTTTCTGAATTTCACCGTTGACGGAACTAGTTTTGAGAGCCCCTAAAGAGGAGAACAGCAAAAAATTGGTTTCAAATCAGCAATTTTGGGGGTAGATTCAAGTCAATTATGTTGACTCAGGTGCTCAAATGGTACTTACTTTATCGACCCCGAAAGGAAGAAAAACATAGTCGACCACGGCGGAATTTGAATATAGAACGTAAGGATGGACGAAATGCCGCTAAGCATTTTGCCCAGCGTGACAAAGATTCTGCTATAGAACAAGATAAATATTCTTTTCTCCTCCCGGCACAAAGCCCGAAATTTTGGGGAAGAGGGCCAGTCGATTAGATCGACCTCAGTACGCAACTGGTACTTAATGTATCAACCCCGAAAGGATGAAAGGCAAAGTCGGCCTCGGTGGAATTTGAACTCAGAACGTAGCGGCAGACGAAATACCGCTAAGCATTCGTCCAGCGTGCTAACGATTCTGCTATAGAACAAGATGAATATTGTAGAAATTGAAGAGGAGATCGGGTACAAACGTATCAAAAAGAAAAATGATAGATTGTTGGTAAATATCCTACCGATCGGTTATGAAGTACTGTCGAACTGTCAAAGAGACGAAGAGTCTCATCGTCTTGCCCAAAAGTGAAAATGCTCACGGGTGGTTTATTTCTAGGATGCTTATTCATTCAATTTTGTCTGATTTGATGCTTTTCTTGACATCAGTTTAGCACGGTGTTCTGTGACTACATTTTAGTTCGGAATGTTAGTTTGCTTTTCTTTTCGTAAGTAATCATCTGCGTTTTCTTTCACTTACCGACTGTCTGTCACTTCAGATACTTGTTTTCTATTTAATCGTCTTCACGAAGACAGAAAACACATTTTTATTTTCATGCGTATTTTCATCGTTCTTTAGCAGATGTTTTAGCAGGTATTAGTAGTCATACAGTAGATACTATGAAATAGAATGAACTCCTTAGCTTCATGGTGAATATAATTTTTCTCTGTCAGATTTTGGATGGAATATTTTAAATGTAGTCATTATTTTCTTTTATCCTATCTAGTTTTGCTAATTCATTTGGCTTCCCGTCAAAAGTATTACTATTTGAACTGAAATAGCTAAGATATTGATGCACCTTAACATGTTTTATTTCGGGTTTATCTATGTTTTAAGCATTATTTTAATGCATCTATAATTTACAATCATAATACTTTATTTCATTTGTATGTGATGTGTGCTGTCAAAGCTAATTGATTGCGAAGTATTTTTGAATAAGTACTTATTGAACTTCTTTTTATCTGATTCTTTTTTTGTATTAACAGGATACGCGTGTTCTTTCAATTCTTCAGGCTTGCTCTGGTTCAAATCCGAATCTCATATTAATTTTTGATGCAAATAATTTACTATCAATAGCAGTATCTTAGTTCTTCATAATCCGATATATTCAACGTTAGGCCTTTCGTATAAAAAAGATAGTGGATTCTTTTAGTGTTAATATAGTCTGTTTATCCAAGTTCAGTTTGGTTTAACACTTTCCTCAAATATGTTTGTGCCATACAAAACGGTAATGGTGTGTGAATTTTACATTGAAATATTCCTCTTCTAACATAAATGAGGCTTACTTTTATAATTCAGTCTTTTTTCTGCATCTGCAGAATTGCTTGTCGCTTACTCATGGCAGAAGTGATGTATATACTTATATTGAAGTTTTCTTTCTACGATTAATGTTTCCAGGACACACGTATAGCAAACACTGTCAAAATTTTCCTGGCAGTCAATACTTGATCTACCTTTATTCCTATTTTACTGTTATCGATTATTGGTTGAAATAATTGATCTTATAGCCTTACATGCCTTTGAAACAACCCTTAGTTTCTACTGGAAACACGTGTTTATCCAGATGTTTATTCATTATCTTCGCTGCTAAGTTCTATAAAGTAGAGCACCACCGGTTATCGCTGACGAGTGATTATGACTTGATAGCATGTAACATGCTTTTGCTGATTGTATAAAATGCCTGTGTAGTTGGGAGCAAATAAAACCACACTCTCTAAACCCACACGCATGAACCAGCGGACAGCCAGGATGTGGTAGTTGATAGGATAGAGTTTTACCAGCATCCAGCAGGTAATCAATAAAGCTGAGTGCACCAGAGCAACGGGAAATGAAGTGCCTTACTTAAAGACACAACGCGCCACCTGTCCAAAACTCGAACCTAAGACATTATGTTCGTAAGCCCATGGGTCGAACATTCTAAAACGTAACTGCACACCTTAATGGACAAGTTGTTGAAAGGCAGATTATGGAGAAGGGTACATAAGAGAAAGAAGTTCCCCATACACTAAGTCGGAAATGATGGAATTGGCTCGTCTGAGATTGCTCCAGTAATACTTCTGCTTGTTCACAAATGATCTGCGGATAAGCGTCAGAAAACCAACATAACTACTCACTGTATTACACCATTTTGTTCTTGCGTTTTTCATTCAAAGCTCTAAATACTTTTATCTCCATTTCTAGTATTTGTTTCAGCTTTCTCTTGCAATATACATACATACACACGTACATACTTTATATATATATATATAATATATATACTCATATGTATATATGTATGTATACATGCAAAATGTTTTCCTCAGAGTATACAGTCTTCCTTTTATAAAAGTGCTTTCATTAA
>NC_068982.1:10915567-10918838 GCF_001194135.2 Octopus bimaculoides | reverse complement strand
AGAAATATTCTTTTTGTAAGCCTAGTACTTATTCTATCAGTGTCTTTTGTCGGCCCGATACTGTGGTAGAAAACACTTCCCTAAGGTGTCACGCAGTGGGACTGGACCCGGAACCATGTGGTTGGGAAGTAAGCTTCTTACCACACAATCACAACTGCGCCTCTCTCTCTCTCCCTCTCTCTCTCTCTATATATATATGTATGTGTGTATTATATATATATATATAATATATATACTCATATGTATATATGTATGTATACATGCAAAATGTTTTCCTCAGAGTATACAGTCTTCCTTTTATAAAAGTGCTTTCATTAATATTCTTGTTTACAGAAGCAGCGCGCACTGCAAGTCATTATTTCGAAGTATCAAGGCTTCACTTAATATTATTCATGTGCTGTTTCATGCAATTGTTCATAGACCTTGTATGCTGGCTGTCATCATCAGTGATAGTAATAAACATATTGCTTAGACATAACATATAAAAATTTGATCTCTTGTTTTAGTATTTCATTCTGGAACAGATTCTATAGAGCAAACTCTAGTTAAATGCTTGCTCTCAATCACTGAAAATATGTTTGTTTTTGAAATTTATGCACGAATAAACAAATTAAACACGCTGATATCCCAATGAAAATGTACAGACAAATCAGATTTTGTAATTGTCTGAAATCTGAAATCGACACAGTCTGAAGGGGGATATTTATAACTTTTATATTTTAATGGAAAAAAGTTAATACTGTATTCCACTTGGCTAGGTATGTAAATCGCATCTATTTCAACGGAACACAATATGGCACACACACACAGCCAAAGATTACTTACACACGTAGACATACTCTCATATATATATGATATTTCAATAGCTGATTTTATTTCGGTTTTGATATGGTTTCATTCAGAAAAATAATTCGCTGTCTTTGATTTCTGAAACCTTATTTCATGCCGCTGGAATTCATGTTCATATGTTTATACTTTAAAGTAATAGTCTTTATATAAAATAACGTTCAAAACAGAGTCATGCTATTCTACATTTGGTTTGTGTCTAGTTTACATCATGCGTGCATCTACATGAAAGCTCACTTGGAAAAATAACTTTCACGAATCCTATTTAGAATACATGAGTTGCCATTTATTGAATTAATAATTTTTATATAATATGGATTTCACAACAGGACTGTCGGTTGGACTCATGGTCTTGTTTCGAGCAAATGGGCTGCCTTTCATCTTTTCTGTTGCCTTTAAATTGTTTCAGTCATGGGACTGCGTCCGTGCTGGAGTTCCGCCTTGAAGAACTCTTAGTCGAATGAATCAACCTCAGTACATATTCTATCGGGCCTTTTTGCCGAACCGCTACGTTACGGGGACGTAAACACACCGACACCGGTTACCAAGCGGTGTTGGGGCAAAATATAAACAAGGACACACACACACACACACACACACATACGATGGGCTTTCAGTTTCCATCTGCCAAATCCACTCAGAAAGCTTTGGTAGGCTCAAGGTTGACATTTGCCCAAGGTGCAACGCAGTGGAATTGAACCTGGAGCCATGTGAGCCGGAAGTACGCTTCTTAACACACAGCCACACCTGTTACAATAATTCTTTCAGATTTATGCATTTTAAGTTCAAAATCTCATCGGCGTCATCTTTGTCTTTCATTACTGCGATGTATTGAGATATATTGACAGCGAAGGAACAGTCATGCATCCTTCCCTCTTTCTCTTTTTCAGAAATGGTTTCAGGTGTAGGAGTGGCTGTGTGGTAAGTAGCTTGCTTACCAACCACATAGTTCTAGGTTCAGTCCCACTGCGTGGCAACTTGGGCAAGTGTCTTCTACTATAGCCCCGGGCCGACCAAAGCCTTGTGAGTGGATTTGGTAGACGGAAACTGAAAGAAACCCGTCGTATATATGTATATATATATGTATGTGTATGTGTTTGTGTGTCTGTGTTTGTCCCCCCAACATCGCTTGACAACCGATGCTGGTGTGTTTACGTTTCCGTAACTTAGCGGTTCTGCAAAAGGGTCCGATAGAATAAGTACTAGGCTTACCAAGAATAAGTCCTGGTGTCGATTTGCTCGACTAAAGGCGGTGCTCCAGCATGGCCGCAGTCAAAATGACTGAAACAAGTAGAAGAGTAGAAGAGACTGCACTGTGAGCGTTTGAGAGAACCATTCAATGTATCTATATAGAGAAGTTTTGAGTTCGAAGCTACTAACCTATTCACATGTAGCATTCTATAAAACCATGCGAAGAAACTATGAAACACAGTCGACATTGGTGGAAATGTTGCACAGCACGAACTGGTTGACATAACATACAGATCGTTATCTTACTGAAAGCAAAAAGCAAAAAGGAAAAAACCCAACACAACAACATAAACTGAACGAAATCTGCTACTCGTGATGAAAAAGATGCTGATATGAAACTTAGAAGCTACACTTTAGAACATAGTAACAACACTTTAAAATACATTCTATATACATTTGTATATATAAATATAACACACATGCATATATACATTGTTTACGAGATATGTTGTTCCTTGCGGGAAAACCAGGAGACAGACGTTTTTCTATATCTGGTTATAATTAAATCAATTTATTTTTTGCTTTCTTTAGAGAAAAACAATTGAGAGAGTATATAAAAAAATTGAAAAAATTGGAATATTCATTAGAATTTCTAATGAAAAGCATTAATTTTTCGATGTAAAGAAATCTTCATTAAAATTGAACGCTAACTTCATAAAGCTTTTCACTTAAGCAATAATAAATATTTTCCAGTCGAAGTGGAACGAACTCGCGACTTTTAATTAATTTAATACTCCCTCGAAAGAATCTATGATTTGGTTAAATTGCGTTTTCTGTTGCTTCTTTGTCAATAAAAATGAAAATAAAAACAGTCTGAAATTTAATTACTATTTATATCTATTTTGTTTAATTATAAAACTCATCAGTATTTGTAAATTTACTTTAGAGTACTATCTATTGTAGTAGTGTTAGTCTTAGTTGGCACTATGAATGTAATCGAATAAAATGTCTACATGTAAACAAATGATTCTACAGTCTCCTCACGCACAAAACAAAAGGATCAGTCGGTTATTTTGAGGATTACTTACCAGGGAGTTCAATACCATCCGCCTTCTCTTTGCACAAAAAATTATATATAGCCACCTGTATCAAAAACTTTCTGAAATCAGAAAGGAGCTAATTAACTGTACGTAGGCCCCTAAAACTATATATATATATATATATATATATATAT
>NC_068982.1:10907789-10915162 GCF_001194135.2 Octopus bimaculoides | reverse complement strand
ATATATATATATATATACACATATATACGACGGGTTTCTTTCAGTTTCCGTCTACCAAATCCACTCACAAGGCTTTGGTCGGCCCGAGGCTATAGTAGAAGACACTTGCCCAAGGTGCCACGCAGTGGGACTGAACCCAGAACCATGTGGTCGGTAAACAAGCTACTTACCACACAGCCACTCCTTATATTATTAGTATTATTTTATTTTTATTATATTATTAGTATTTCTACGACGATAAGGAATCAAATAAATGTCGTAAGAATGACTGCAGAGGGAATTGTGAAAGAAGCATTAAGAAACGAATCTGATGTCTCTGTAGAGTATAAAGTTAGAGAAGAGAAGTTTCTCCAGTGAGCCATCCGTGGAAACTTGCTTTTTGTTCTGTATTTAGTTTTGCAATACATGTTAATTGCTTAATATTGTGTTCGTACCCATATATGATATAAGATTTATTGTATAATTACTCAAACTAGTTCCAGTATACATCTGATAGTAATTTTACCGAAAGTTGAACGATCCTTTAAAAATACAGCGTTTGTGTTTAAGAGCGATACGCGACTAAATATATTCAGTACTATGATATTTAGTACATTTTATAATTTCTGTAAATTTATTGAATTTTAACTCCACTCAATTTCCAAGTAAAAGGCAAAAATGCGTTTAAATAGACAACTTGTCTATATAGATTTCTGACGATCACAAGTCGACTGCATCAGCTCCAGTAGTCGATGGGTACTCATTTTATAAAAAGAAGACACCTCAAATATAAACGGTCGAATCGATCCCGACGGCTTTTGAATTCAGGATGTAAACAACATAATTAAAATAACACAAAGCATTTTCTCATCAGACTAACGATTTTGACAGTCTACTGCTAAGGTAATATGGCTTCGATACAAAGAGAGCAATAAATTGGCAAAACTCTAAATCGTTTGACCGTTATTATTTAATTTTGTCTCATTACGTCATAGGTTGAAGTTGTGCTGGGAAAAGGCCTCATCTTTTATTATTCTGAGGTCAACAGATAAGACGCAGTCATATTCTAAGCGGATTCCAGCTACTCCTAATCTTCGCTTCAAGAATTAGACTTAGAGAATTTTAAGAATTACTTTTCAAATAACAATAGAATTTCCCAGATTTCATTCTAATAAATCCAATCTCTGCTTTGATTTTATACTGTTTCATGCAACACATCATGTGTTAAATACGAATTTATTAGTAGATATTAGATTAATAAGAAGCCAACTTTAGATAATTTGGTGAAAGTATGTTTAGACATTTTCTTACAATCACAAACTTTTGGACTGACCAAGTTCGATAAATTGACCAGTACTTTACCGTAATCAATTGACTAGTACTTCACAGTAATCAACTGTGAAATAATTAAGAGTAAATAAATCATGGAGTGGGGGTATTTAAAGGGAAAATGTAAAGGTACATAATCAAACATCGCAAGAAGTTGTCCGGTGATTATGTCGATTCGTCCATGTAAAACAATGAATTTTGGGAAATAATATCGTTGATAGAACGTAGTTCAAACAGAAATTGTATAGCATACAAATAAATGATTTGAAAGAGATTACATTTAATTCTATTAAAGAAGCACTGAAATAGGTTCTAGGAAATTTGAATTTGTTTGTCGTCATAATCCTATAATCTGCAAGAAGCAGTTATAGAACTTTTGCCGTAGGATACGTATTTCACTTTATAACAGAAGCGTTAAGAAATTCTTTAATTTTCCATAAGCAAACTAAACTTTTACGTAGTTCAATTTTCATGATTGAACAGATGTTATGAAAGGAGTAGATCCATTTAAACGAATAAAAAAGAATCTGAAAGAAGCAACCTTTGACTAGAAATATATTGTTGAAAATGCGAGAAAATCAATATTACTTAGAGGACGAGATTTAGAAAAGGTTGTTTACAGTTAGAAGTGAAAGTAGACGATTATCATTTGGAACAGAATATGCCTTTGTCAAAAAATAAACGCAAATCTTTGAAAGTTCTGGGATAATAAAATGTAATTCCACGAAGACGTAAATACAAATATTTATTTTATTACACTGGAGATACATTGAGGCATGAAAATTGACTTAGTTCAATATTGAACGTGCAGATATATAACCAATTATTTGACAGTATCTTTGTTTGAGAAGTACATTAACTAATGTGTCCTTTTAGTTTTAAGGCAGAAGAGACGAGAACTTTGGTATTTCATCTCTCTCTCTCGAACATCAATATAAAAAAATGATAACTTCGTCGAAGCTACGCCAGACTCTCAACTAGTAAGTAGATTGCTATGAATCTTTGGTGTACGCCCAAACTAGATTATAAAAATATTTTGCTAACATCTGTCCTTTCCGTAATAATGCGAAATCGGATATTTTTGTTATGTTTCTTTCTGATAATTTAACGGAGAATATTTCATAACAAGACCGAATTCTTATAATATAACAACAAGCATATTCTACAATGATGAACTGAATTTTAAAGAGAAGTTTATATAAACTACGAAATATGTGTTTATATTAAATCGGTGAACTGGCAGAAATGTTAGCACACCGGGCGAAATGCTTTACGTTCTGAGTTCAAATTCCGCCGAGATTGACTTTACCTTTCATTTTTTCGGGGTCGATAAATTAAGTACCAGTTACGCACTGGGGTAGATGTAATCGACTTAATCCCTTTATCTGCCCTTGGTTGTCCCCTCTATGTTTAGCCCCTTATGGGCAATAAAGAAATAAGAAACGTTAGCACACCGGGCAAAATGCTTAGCGGTATTTCGTCTGCCGTTACGTTCTTAGGTCAAATTCCGCCGAGGTCGACTTTGCCTTTCATTCTTTCGGGATCGATAAATTAAGTACTAGTTGCGTACTGGAATCGATCTAATCGACTGGCTTCCTTCCCCCCAAATTTCGGACCTTGTGCCTAAAGTAGTGCCTTGTGTTTAGAGTGTCAATCTTTACTCTTCCTTCTTTCTGTTTATTTTCAATATTAATTGATCCTTTATCCTTGTGATATCATTGCAAGTGATTTATGTATCGATTAGGCTTGAAATAAAAACAAACATTGAGTAAGTTTTAGGGTTGATATAATGACATAGAAGATATTAGTGCATGAATATAGATAGAAAGTTATCAATTCATTATCGACAATATTATTCGAAATGCATGAAACTGTTCTCATTGGCTATATTTTAGATTAACTAAAGCGACTTACTTTTAGTACGTTTCATCTAGTCAGATTCCACACCGTGATAAAACATCGATAATATTGTCATTTAATTAGTATTAAAGGAGTTAAATGAGAATTTGTTCCCTATTGGTTATTCACGCAGAGATCAATTGTTAAGAGAAATATGTGGATGGCTAGTTTGTCGATTATCATTCATAAGAAATTCTTCTCTTATTTCAAAGAGTATGAAATATGGGGTATTTATGGTAAGGGTGTTGAACAAGGCAGAGCTGGTTGAGATAATTACGATGTAAGGTGTTGGCGTGTGTGTGTGCGTGTGTGTGTGTGTGTGTGTGTGTGTGTGTGTATGTGTAGTTTAGGATACGTTTCGAATCGTAAGTGAATTCTGAATTATATGCTGACATTATTCGAGTGATACATTGCTAATATTGTATCGAAGGTGTAGTGCTAACACCTTGCCGAAGTGAATAAAGCTTTGCTTGAGGAGGTTCAAAAGATTCAAGGCGATTCAGACGATTTAAGGAACATTCCTAGCCATGCACAAAAAATGTAGCTTCAATAGCATTAACGGAGAAATAGATAATTGCTTTGAAGCAATTCGAAAGATTTAAACCGAGTCAGATGATTCAGTCAGCCCAGAATCACAATGGTGTTTACTTGACAATGCCTGATTCTATGAGATTCATTACATATGACATGAGTACAACAGATACGAGCATAACAGATCAAATATGCTGAAAATATTGATGATTAAATATGCATAAATGCATAACTCGACTGAATAGTTACTACGGCCCATGGTCCTTTATCCTGAAGGCAATATCAAATTTAATCTTAGTGCCAGTCCTCTAAATAACTTCTTATGAGGAATGATTCCTAAAACTTTTGTGTTGACATATTGATGGAGAGACCAAGGACTGCTGTTGAAAGACCAATGACTGCTTAATTATCTGTTTACCGAAGTGATTGGCTTCTATGCTACATTAATTTAACGCTGTGTTATTAAATAAAATGATATTTTTATGTAAGGCATTGAATTAAACCAACTCCTTCGGTTCAAGAGTATATTTGGCTTTCATACGAACATGTCATAACGCTCTTAATATTTTATGTTATGTCATGAATATTCAATAATTCAGATACCTTAAAAATTATCTTCATCTCTAGGAGATCTCTGTTAAAACTCTATTTAATGAAATACTCGTTCTCTAAGGAACCTGAATAATGTAGAAAAAAATGAAGTTTTTTATGTTTCAATATTTTCTATTACAAGAGAGGATTTGTTCCTTTAAACCTGGTTTTAACATAGCTCATTTGAACTTCCAGTTTAAATTGATTAATGTAAAATAGAATGTCGCATACCTTGTTACCTTTTGAAAGATTTTTTTTAATATTTAAAATTACTCCGAGGAAGCCATTCTCTGTTTTTAGTTAACGAAGAATTTTTCTTTTATAACCTTGAGCTCATAAGCATGTTTGTGGATCTTTTCACTACTCTTTACGTTATGATTTTGGTTTAACTGTTTGGTAGTTAACAAGAAATATAAATCTCATAAAATTTTCGCATTCACATCCTTCCTTGCATGAAAAAGTTAGCGATTCAACAGAACTTTAGATTATAATGTTCAAAGATGGTTTTACATTATCATTAAATGACATTAAGAATAAAGGGCTGTTTAAAATATTTTAATGTGCACTGATTTCAATTGTCGTGATTCAAATTTGTTGTTAAATAATTATTCATGATATCCAAAATAGAAACTATTTGTTGTCTTTTTATCACCTAGAATGAACTAATAAGTGAAAATTTATACTTCGTTTATCTGTGAGCACATGCAAACATTCATACATACTGATTGTGTAAAGGTGAATGAAATAAACCTTACCAAATCCAGATATTAAATCCTACTAAATCCAGATATTTAAAACTTCTTATTCAGTAGAAAATCCACAACTTAAAAATGGTGGTCACATCTTATCTTGATTACTGAAATGCAAAGAAATGAAACCATTTCTTCAAAACTATGTTGTTTATGGACATTAAATTGATTATAATGATAGAGTTTGTCAATATATACATAAATAATGCTTCCTAATTTAGGGACAAAGTCAGCAATTTTGAGGTAAATGGATTAGTGCATGCCGTTGAACCTGGCACTCTATTTTATCAAATTTGGAGTGTGAAGGACAAAGTTTACCACACCGGGATTTGAACTTAAAACATAAAGAACCAGAAAGAATGCCATAATACACATATCAATAATCGTTTCCACTATTGGTACAAGGCCTGAAAATTTGCGGGTGTCAATTACGTCGAGCCCAGTGATCGACTGGTACTTGTTTCATCGGGTCCGAAAGGATGAAAGACAAAGTCGACCACGATGGAATTTGAACTCTAAACGTAAAAACTGGGGAAATGCCGCTAAGCGTTTTGTCCGATGTGCTAACGATTTTGTCAGTTCGCTGCCTTAATACGTATAAAGAAATTTAGGGTGGTGAGCTGGCAGAATCGTTCGCACGCCGGGTAAAATGCTTAACTGCATTTCATATGTGTACGTTCTGAGTTCAAATTCCACCGAGGTCAACTTTGCCCTTTAGCTTTTCGCACACTGGGGTTGAAAGTAATCGACCTACCCACTTCTTCCAACTTGCTGTCCTCTTGCCAAAATTTGAAACCAATAATCAAAAAATTTCTACATACGTAAATCACATGTCATATATGTAATGAAGTAAATGAAATCTCAAAGGATTTGGTAAAATGTTACATATGAAAATAATTGAACGGTATACTTTTACCCCAAAACTCCAAATACTCGAAAATTTATCACGTAAACCTTATTGGAATCTCGGAGTTTTAATGATAAATACTTAAAATGTGATAATCATTGAAATAAAGCCAGCTTGTATTTTGATCTATCGTATAATATTGAATCTACGAGCGACTCATTCATTGGAACACTTTTCTGGAGAATACTGATTGTATATGCTTTTGAAGCTTTTAATATTTGAACAAAAATCATGACTGTTCATATATGAATAATATATAAAAGTGAAGCGAAGCCGATTAGTGTCTGGTAAGTATTTTATCTGCGTATAAGTTTAAAAAATGGAGAAGTGGCCTGCATTGTTTGGAACCTACGTTACATGTGTCAGTAGTTTGAATAATGAAGGTCATTGCAAAACTGAGTATGTATTCATAGGAGCATCTGTGATCTAATGATTAAGAGAACATCTTTGCTACAGTGAATATATTGCTTAAGATATGAAATTACTGTGTACAGAAAAAGAAACATTTATCGCATCAAAGGAATCATATTCTGCACACAAACAATAAAGATTAAATGGTAAAGTGAAAGAATGAGTTTAACTTGAACGAAATGTCTATAACAATGTCAGCTACATAATGAAATTATCCGAAATGTTTTTGTAGTTTAAAGACAATTTAAAATTTAATGAAAACAATCTTTTGAGAATCTCAGTAAAATTTGTTCTAACTCGTTGCTAATCTATTTTCCTGATAATGTAGTAAGTCGCTCTATTATAGCGAACATACATCTTAAGTAGTAAACTAATACATGATGTTTGCAAGCAAGTCATCTTTAGTGAAATGTCATTGATAATGCCGATTAGTCACAATTCTGTTTTGTATCTGAATTCTCAGATTTCAAATATAAAATAAGACTATGCAAGATATAACATATTAGATTTCATATTAATTGTATTCAGTAACTATCGATCTTTGTATCAACTCAATTAAAAAACTTCCTTTATGATACACTTTCGCGCTGATTTTTATTCCAACCGAATGTCAGTGTCGGTATTCTCAGAAAAAATATCATTAGCTTTTCTTTATTGCATTCTTCAGATGGGATTACAAAGATAAAGCTAAGTTGTGGCATTGTGTAGGTCGTCGGTGAAACACTCTCGTCATTCACATTGAAAATTTCTATGGTAATTTCTTTAATATATCACTGAAACTTAGGAAATGTCAAATAAATCCAATGAGCTATTTCACGGAAACAAGCACGGCTTTAGATGAAAAGTAAAAGGCTTGCCAATAAAAACCAAGTTTCCTTGAATAGAGATCGTATTTAGATAATTTTTTTGACATCATATAAACACTTCCTTTCATGCAGAATTGTTGCATGTAACAGCAACATGGAGTTCGAAAGTAA
>NC_068982.1:10892330-10907626 GCF_001194135.2 Octopus bimaculoides | reverse complement strand
ATATATATATATATATATATATATATATATATATATATAACCACACATACATACACGCACACGTATATTCTAGAGTGTCATTTGAACAAATATATGCAATAAGGTAAATACATTATACGATAATTTGAAATGTGTGAGTGTGATGAAATAATGTTTTGTGAAGGATCTTAAGAACTTGAGTGTCTTTTCCGTTGGACCTCTTTAAGAGAGTCCAATCTTAAAAGTGAGTGAGGGAGAGGAAGCGAGAGAGCCTGATGAAATGTGTGCATGTGGTGTATTAGTAGTAATTTAGTTACCCTGCGTTAGACAATATTCATATAATCACAGTACATACTAACCGGTGTGCCATTTTGTTTTACGTCCTGCCATGAGTTGGATAGAGATTTTGGACTGTACTGCTGCTAATCGCCCCATGTTAACACAGATGGACAGTGGATAAATTAACAGCAATACTTCACAGGTACTTTATCATATCGACTTTATTTTCCATCGAAGGATGAAAGATAAAACTGTTTTCGACGGGATTTGAACTTGGAATGTTAGGATCCGGAACAAATAACTCAAAAAGAAATTTGTCTGACTTTTGTGCTTCTACAAATCCATCGCTTTCATAAGTATCCTATTGTGATTTTCTGATTACCCATTAGGGGCGAACATAGAGGGGAAAATACATGTTCATGTGGGGACATAAAACAAGAAAATAAAAAGAAAAACAAGAAAAGAAATCGCACAAAACGTATGAGGATATGAACGACAATGAAAATGAGAAAAAAACAATGGTGGCGCTACCCGGCCCCACTTCCAGGCAACTTTATTTCTTCCCTTTAACTTCTCTCATACTTTGATCCTTCTAGAATGTCCCCACCAAAGTCCTCCAACAACATTTTATATGTTACAAAGTCTGGCAGTTCGTTCTTATCAAAACTTACTTCCCACCAATCATATCCACTTAAATATTTTGACATTCTCACCTTCTGTTCCCTTGTAACTAACACACATCTATGACAACCCTTAACCTTATCAAAACCCTCCATGTCTACTGTTTATAAGTATCCTATTGTACCTGCTGAATATGAGTGAAGAAAAGAATTGAACCTTAATTAAAAGAAAATTCCAAGTGATGAAGATAATACTGGTTTCAAATTTTGGCACAAGACCTGCACGTTTGGGGAAGGGAGTGAGTCGATTACATCGACCCCAGTGCTCAACAGGTACAGCTTTTTTTCGACCTCAAAAGGAAAAATGAGGCGACGTCGATCTCAGCGGCATTTGAGCTCAGAGCATAGAGTGGTGAAATGCTGATAAGCATTTTGCCTGGCATGCTAACGGTTCTACCAACTCACTGCCTTACTAATGATGATGATAATAATAATACGAAGCAGGCGGCGAGCTGGCAGAAACGTTCGCACGCCAGGAGAAATACTAAGCGGCATTTCGTCTGTCTCCATGTTTTGAGCTCAAATTCCGCTGAGGTCGACTTTGCCTTTCATTCTTTCGGGGTCTATAAATTAAGTACCAGTTGCGTACTGGCGCGGATCTAATCGACTGACCCCCCTCCCCCAAAATTTCGGGCCTTGTGTCTAGGATAGAAAAGAATAATAATACAAAGTAAAACTTACGATAAATAAAAAAACGATTCACGTAAGTAACTTGGAATTAGTTTAGATTTTTTAAGCTGAAATTTTAATCGTCCTCATCCCATTTTCGATCAGCAATGTTTTGGGAAAACGATAAACTCTTCTATAGAAATACCATTTAAATGCTAACATATAATATTTATAAGTAACTATAAGGGTCGGTATATGTTTAAAAATTGTTTTACCTGTTCGCAGTCAGGACTCTTCAGTTTATTTTGTATGAAAGCTTTTTTGCCCAGCAAGTTGAAAAGGTATTCATTTACTCCCTGGCAACATTAAGACTGCATCGGAACTGATATATTGGTTTCAAAATAAAACCATTGCACAATAGTTTTATGGTTATTGTTCTGAAATTAATATAATCAATCTCGGTAGATTAAAAGTAAGTGAAATGGAAATTGTGATAGCACGATTCAAAGTTTAAAGCGTAGTTTGGATCCAAGTACTGAAAAAAGATACTTCTGAATGTTATTCGAAACGGTATTTTATCGTCGATTATTACAATAGCATTTCAGTATTATGAACTTGACTAATTTAGTATGAATTTATTAAACATTGTGTATATTAAAAAGTATTTGTTACCTAGGTAGAAGCTCATAAAATATTGCTGAGAAAAATGAGTTATTACTAAATATTTCTTCATGTAAATATAAATGTATATTGAAACGAATATTTCTGTACAAATCTACGTCACGTCAAAAAGATTAAATTCTATATTTTTTGCTTCTAGTCCGAATGACTTGGTATTTCTATATTCATTTGAAACACATGCCCGATTTAGCAACTTTATTGAAATATTTTATCCTATTAAATGAACTTTTATTGGTTCAGGCTTTTCCATACTTTAGAAATGCATCTTTTTATCAACTAATCCGTTGAATGTATAAGTTAGACGTTCTTTAAGTCAGTAACACATTTGGTTGTTTTCTTATCTTTAAAACAACCTAAAAATTGCAAGTAGAACACTTCAATATTTTGCTTAATGTTATAGATAAAAAATGTTCTTACACAGAGTAATAGAACGATGGGAAAAATCGATTTTTGTGAACTATTTTGGTTTCTGACAAAGATTTTTTAAAAGAAACAACTGCTTTTATAGCTTTTCTCCAGCAGAGAAGTATAGCGACATGGTTACAAAGATATTTCCTCAAGTAAGGAACATTAATCCTGAAATCCTTCTTACTGAGAGCCGTTGTATATTGAATGAGGATATCTAATCGATTTATTTTCGGAAACTAATGCAAACTTTTCTGGAATATATTTCCACAAATAATTTAATTTCATAAGCTATGAAAACATTAACGTATGTTTTCATTATAGTAATAACCGTATTAATAAAATTCGTTCGCTATGTTTGGTTTAACGTAGATGCAGTTTTTCAAAACACAATGTTTACGTTTTTTTATATCAGGATAGATAGGAAATATTATGACTTTATTACACACTACAGTGTATCATTAACACGTGAGAAATAAAACGGATCCTGAAAGATAACTCTGCTTGTCAGTAGCTTACTTCTTGTTGTGCGATTTTCATTCTTGCATAAATTAACAAATATTTGTCGTCTAAAGATAAAGTGTACATATTTTGGGAAGGATGTTGCAAAGTTTATACCGTTTTCAAGAACGTCATTAGTAAACAAAAAGAAGCTTTTTCCATATATTGATATCGATTTGTGAATTTTCCCTTTTATACACAACCACCTATAATGTTTCACTTGTCACCACGTGTATTCGCATATTAGATTTTTTTAAAAGACTTATTTTACTCAAGACACATTATGCTATTAATTATTTGCTCATTGCATCAGATTACGTTGCATAAACGCTTTTGATAATAGAAAAAGATCACACCCTGTTAAGCTGTCCTTTCGATCTCAGAAGACATGAACACAACTCATGAGAAACATCAAGAATCCGCTTAAGGGAACATAGCAAATTAATAATTGGAGATAAACCTAGAATACAACATAAGCGAACAGAATAAGAAAGAAAATACACATATCGTGAGAGGAGTGAGCATATTTTTGCTGGTTGTTTCAGACAATGTCTATCTGTAATTCCTAGTGTGACACGAACTTATCAGACCAATACATGTATACTCTTTACTCTTTTACTCTTTTACTTGTTTCAGTCACTTGACTGCGTCCATGCTGGAGCACCGCCTTTAGTCGAGCAAATCGACTCCAGGACTTATTCTATGTAAGCCTAGTACTTATTCTATCGGTCTTTCGCCAAACCACTAAATTATGGAGACGTAAACACACCAGGAACGGTTGTCAAGCGATGTTGGGGGGACAAACACAGACACACAAACGCATACACACACACACATACATATATATACACATATACGACGGGCTTCTTTCAGTTTCCGTCTACCAAATCCACTCAGAAGGCTTTGGTCGGCCCGAGGCTATAGTAGAAGACACTTGCCCAAGGTGCCACACAGTGGGACTGAACTCGGAACCATGTGGTTCGTAAGCAAGCTACTTACCGCACAGCCACTCCTACGTCTATATGATAATATACAAAATATCTGAGGCGGTGAGCTGGCAGAAACGTCAGCACGCCGGGCGAAATACGTAGCGGTGTTTCGTCTGTCTTTACGTTCTGAGTTCAAATTCCGCCGAGGTCCACTTTGCCTTCAATCCTATTCGGATCGATAAATTAATTATCAGTTGCGCACTGGAGTCGATCTAACCGACTGGTCCCCTCCCGACAAAATTTCAGGCCTTGTGCCTAGAATAGAAACGAATATACAAAATATCTGTTCCATTGCATCTGCCTAAAAGAAAGAAATGACACTTACCTAAATTATATTTCATTATTCAATTTAGCAGAATCACCGTCTACTTCCTTCAAGTGGAATTAATTCTTTCGTATGCAGCAATAAGCAAAAAATTATTCCGAAAGAAAATTTGTTTAATTGTCTAAGCTCATTATTTCAGTCTGTTTAGTATTTGAAAAGTGCAATATGTCACGGACGCAAAGCTTGCATACACTTATTTTGAAACATGTACACACACATATATATATATGTGAGTGTAATCGCTAAATAATCGAAAGCAAGCCACTAGTTTCCGATTGTAATAGACATGATTTGTAAATGTTCGACAGACATCTAAGAATCTGTCTGCTGTCTGTCTATCTATCTATCGACTGATCTTTCGCTCGCTCTCTTTTCTTGTCTTTCTCCCCTTCTCTGAATATATATATATATATATATATATATATTATAAGAATTTTAGAAATGTCGAGAGATATGAAAATAAAACGTGTTTAACAAGGAATATCTACTCTTTTACTCTTTTACTTGTTCAATTTATGAACTGTGAAGTAATCATATATACTTTTCTTTTAAATCAAATTGGCTTTACTTTACTGCTATTTGGTTTTGACATTGTGTGGAAACGAAATGGTAAAGATTCGATCTGATTACATTTTGCTACCTACAAAAATACTCCACCATAAGAATTTCTTTGATGCAAACGGAAAATACAGCTTCTCATTATTTAAATATGCACAGCTCTCTTGTGATTTTATTTTGTGTTTGTTTTAGCGTTCTCAATTTCTATGTAGCTTTTTTCTCGATTCATTATATAACTTTTTCTCTGGGTTTTTAGAGGGAAACCAGTTTTGTTTTTGTCGTCAAAATGATGAACGCAAAGACTGAAACAAAATTTCCAATAATATCTCAAAAAAATAGCACTGTATTTTGGTGCATAATTTATTCCCCGCTAAGACTCACAGACATCTAATGCTATTTTCAGATTTTGGTGCATAATTTAACCAAAGGCAAGACCTATAGGCAACAAGTTTTACAATAGAGAAAATCGATTGCTATTATTATGTGCAAAAGATAATAAAAAAAAAAGATGGAAGTTAATTCAAAATTTGAAAGAATTCAATTAAAATTTACAGAATATGAAGATACAAGGATATTTTAAAACTTTTAATGCGAATTTGAGTAAACGCTGCTCGAAATGTATGGCAATGAAATTGGCAACTGAAGGTTAGATTTTACACAACACATACGATTCTATAAACAACCTATATATATATATATATATATATATATATATATATATATATATATATTTATATCTTCTCTTGCTTACAGAATAACTATAACATAAGGTTGAGAAATTAGCTTTCTCCAGGAAGAAGCAATAGTTTTCTAACTTTCAGGTTGATTATTAGTTAGAACTTTATGACGAAACTTAAGAAACTTACATGAATAAAAGACGCCATACAGAACTCCAAGATCTTCATTTGTTTTTTTTTTTATACAGAATAATTATATAGTTAACTGCTATTAAAAAGTAAAATCATTAAATTTTAATGCACTAAAAACGTAAATTATATTTATATTACAGCGGCTAAAGAGATAAAGAACTTAAAAGATTTCATGAAATTTATCGAAACGGTTATCATTCGGTTCAAAAGAGTTACAATAGAAGAAAACTATTTGGTGTCAACTCACACACAAATTAACACGTGAATAGCTACCACATATCTTTGCCTGAACGGTGTTAGTTACAACCAATCATAAGCTACAAAGACATCTCTGCTCTTGACATCTCAATTAATGTCATTATTTTAACATAAACTTTATCTAAATTAAGGTAATGGTTGTACACCCTCCCGACAACCTAACTTACAGGTCCTGAAGAAAATACAAACGTTGGATATAAGCTGATTACAATTCTCTCGAAGATATAATTATTGTAAATATAATGCGTAATTCAACAGTCAGCATGAAAATAGTGTTTTACAAATTTGACAGACTTGTACTTAGCTGAAGTCATGGCGAGTCGACCGAGAGATACTCAACCAATGAAGCGAAGTTTAGTATTTTGTCAGACGCCACATCTTTTGCTTTACGTAACTTAGGCAGCGTAGAATGAAAAGTGTGTCTAATTAATATTATAGCGCATATATCATGATAATTAGTTAGTTAAGTGTGAGACCATGGATTTGAGAGGGGATTATATTCGATTCAATCAATTCCAGTACTTAATTGGTATTTATTGTTGCAGCGGTTGGATACAAGGTAAGAAAGATCCTAATGAGATATGAACTCGGTACATACGTAGCGTTAATTAAATACTGAAAGGAAATTTGTTCCACGTTTCTTCCTTTCCATTTTTTTACTCTATTACTTGTTTCAGTCATTTGACTGCGGCCATGCTAGAGCACCACCATTACTCATATAATTTTAATAACCGATTCGTTAACCTGCGGATCCGAGTTTAAATTATCCCCCAAATTGCAAAATGTCAACAAAAAACACTTCATTGCTGCATTATCACTTATTTTATGAAGATCAAGAATTAAGTGGAGTCTTAAGAATCCAATTCGTTGTTTTGTTAAAACAGAAATGCATTTGAATCGAAAGGTCAGTTTCCGTCGGAATTTGCACTTTGAGTAGTTTTCCTTTTATTCCATGCTTTCTTCAACTGGAAACGTTTACAAATCAATTTCGATAGAAACTTTCAATGGAGAATCAACGATGGAACTAATTCTGCTAGACACAGCAACCGAATCTCCCGCAAAAAAACCTTTCTTTAAAAAACAAAACCTTCTTTCTTTAAAATACAAAGCAAACTATTGAATTAATTTGTCTCTGATGCCGAAAAAAAAAGTAGAATAGAAGCAACGATAAAGCCTTTAAGATTTTGTGCGTTTAAAATTAATTTTCTTATTTTTCAAAGACAAGATTCTCATTTATACAGCACTTGGCTTTGAAGGAGATGACAGAAGGTTCCACTAACATCACTAAATTCTTTAATTGCTTTTGTGAAGTTCACTTTGTTGCAAGTATTTGAACTCTCAGTATTTTCAACCATTTCAAGTGCAATCAGATAAACTCTGCAAAAATGTCATGCGTACTTCTGTTCCTCTGACTAAGCTTCTGCAATATTAAAACAAATTAAAACTTGTAATAAGGTTTAGAATAAACAGTTCCATCTTTTTTGATTCATTAAAATTGTAAATGTCATCTACAAAATTTCGTTCTACAACTATCATTACCAATTATCATACTTAATTACAATTCCGAAGCTAATCAAATATATACTCTTTTCTACTCTAAGCACAAGGCCCGAAATTATGGGGGAGGGGGCCAGTCGATTAGATCGACTCCAGTACGCAACTAGGACTTAATTTATCGACTCCAAAAGTATGAAACGCAAAGTCGACCACGGTGGAATTTGAACTCAGAACGTAAAGACAGACGAAAGCATTTCTAAGTATTTCGCCCGGCGTGTTAAAATTTCTGCCAGCTCGCCGCCATTAATCAAATATATGTTCTTTTCTACTCTAGGCACAAGGCCCGAACTTTTTGGGAAGGGGGCCATTAATCAAATATATATTAAACAAGAAATATCGATGAAGCAAAGGAGTTTTTAGTGATGTCTGCTTTTCATACCATGCTTTCACCTTGGATGTGTTGCTAAGAGAAAGTTTTTGGCAGACTTCATTTCACTTGTCACTAGAATATATTCCTGAATCAGGCCGGCAATTGAATTTGGAAACAGTTTTTCAATTCCTTAGCTCAAGAATATAATCGGTAGAGTATTGCCAAGAATATCGATCGAAACATTTGTTGATAACACATCCATCGATGAGAAAATATTAAAAAAATGATCATAACTATAAAGTCATCTCAGCAAAAATATATAGCTTTGTTGTACAATTTGGGGGATTAAAGTTATGAGAAACATGTTTACTGGATTTTGAAAACCAGCAGGTAACTTCTCTATTATCAGTATTATTTTTAAAGTCTATCTAAACGTTATTAATTCAAAGAGTGAAATAAAATTTATATCTCGAGAAAAAAGAGAAGCCAAAGGTTTCAAGTAGAAACCTTAGAGAACAGAAATGTCAGCTGGTGGAGGCAAGAAAAATTAGCAAATGAAATGTGCAACTGTCAGAGCAGAAACAAAATAGGAAGAACGAAGCAGATTTGAAAAAAAATTGAAAGAAAGAGGCCACTACAGGGAAATACTATTTATACAAACGTGTATGTGTGTGCATACAAACGTACACACGCACACACACGTGTATATATATATATATATATGAAAAGTTAATTGTAAAAATAGCGGCTAATCTCAAAGAAAAGGATGCAAAAGAGGAAAATAATCAATAATAAATATATTCATAATATATGCAGATTGGTTTGATTCTGTCCTGTCAAACTAACGTAACGGAGAAACAACGTAGAGAATATTTAGTAAACATATAGAGCTTTGGAAAAAAAGATAGAGTTAAATATCGAACATATTGTGAAGGGGCAGAAAAAGATGAACATTCATATTGAGGTTCTTCTACTGATAGTATAATTTATTTGTTAATATGACCTATGTATATAATTGAGTAGGAACTAAACAAGAAAGCAGAGTAAGTAGTTACTGTGGAGCATAAAATAGTATGTAGAAAGGCACAGAGAGGAAGATGACAATTATTGAAAATAAGGAGAGGGAAAAATGTTATAGTAGTAGTTATTATTTAGAAGAAATATTTATTTTCAGGGATTATAATCTGAAAAACAATATAAATGCAGATGTCTAGTGAGATTTTTTGCTAAGAACTGAGAACATTTGCTGAATTAAAAACCGTTTTGGCCGTTTCAGTCGCGTATAGCAACTTAACCTAGTGATAGGATATTCGTGGCTTAGTGGTTAGGGTATTCGGCTCACGATCGAAAGGTTGTGAGTTCGATTTCTGATGGCGTGTTCTGTCCTTGAGAATGACGCTTTATTTGACGTTGCTCCACTCCACTCCACTCAGCTGGTAAAAATGAGTAGTACTTGTATTTCAAAGAGGCAGGCTTGTCACATTATGTGTCATGCTGAATCTCCATGAGAAATATGTCGAGCGTATACGTGTCCGTGGAGTGCTCAGTCACTTGCAAGTTAATTCCAAGAGCAGGCTATTCCGTTGATCGGATCGACTGAAGCCCTAATCATCGTAACCGTTAAATTAAACTTGGACAAGTTCCAAAGAAAATGTTTCGTTCGCTGATTTATGTACAGCAACAAAAGTTTCACTCTACCTCCAAATGGCAGTGGGAGACCAGTAACTTTGGAGGCAAAACTAAGCTAAAACCTGGCGTTTGAATCTCCGATGACGTCTTTCGGTGCGAGCTGTGTCGATAACACAAAGTCTCCAAAGATGCTCTTCGACAAAATCCGACAAGCGCTGTTTTATGTTTGTAAATACATTATAAATGATATATTATAAATGATATTTTATCTAACGCAGCTTCGTGTAGAATTAATGACAGAATATTTTAATAGTTCTTTCTAAAATAGGCAAATATTGGGGGAAAGAATGAAGAGTAGAGGTAGCCTTGTCGGAATTTGACCTTAGAATGTAACAAATCAGAAGTACTGCAAGGCTAGCGCTCGAACGATTCTGAAAATAGACAACATTCCAAGTATATATATTTTTTTCTACTCTAGGCACAAGGCCCAAAACTTTTGGGGAAGGGGTCAGTCGATTAGATCGACCCAGTACGCAACTGGTACTTAATTTATCGACCCCGAAAAGATGAAAGGCAACGTCGACCTCGGCAAAATTTGAACTCAGAACGTAAAGACAGATGAAATACTGCTAAGTATTTCGCCCGGCATGCTAACAGTTTTGCCAGTTCGCCACCTTAACATTCCAAATATTTTAGTGATCCTCTCTACTATAGATACAAGGCTTGAAATTTGGGGGATAATCGATTACATCGACCCTAGTACTCAGCTGCAACTTATTTCATCGGCCCCGAAGGGATGAAAGCAATGTCGACACCGGCGGAATTTGAACTCAGAACACGAAGACAGACGAAATACCGCCAAACATTTGGCACGGCGTGCTATCGATTCTGCCAGCTCACCGCCTGAAAATATTTTAATAATAACAAATAGAAAAAAAAAGAGAAAAAACTATGTAAGGCAATGATGGAAGAGATAGATATAAGAATATAGATGCTGTGATGAATGATTGACGAGAGTGAGAGTGAGGAGTGAGAGTTAGCAAATGCAAGAGATAAATGTTTGAAGTGAAAATATGCAAACAGATAACGTCGAATTAAGTGAATATACACTGGATAAATAAAATTAAGCATGGAACGAGAAATGGGATTGGTAAAGATAAAATATAGAGGGAATATCTGCGTATGTGATAGGAATGTGCTGCTGTGTATAAATATAGGCTAATGTTAAAAAAAAAAAGCAAAAAATTAGTAAAAGTTTAATCGGAATGGAAACAGATGTTAAGAATATGTTGAAAGTAAATAAAGATAAAGTGAAAAAAAATAAAAATAAATAAATGAATAGGTGTGCATATGTGTGTTATAAATTGTAGGTTTCATTTGCGCTGATATATATATATATATATATATAAATATATATATATATATATATATATATATATATTAGTCTTCGTTTGATGTCACTCGACAAGCTAGAAATGCCAACCAATTGCAACTCGATAGCAATGGATTATATAATGGAAGAACTCATATGCCACAAATAAATAAAAGTGACTATCGTAACTCTATCATCTGCGGCCAAGAGTATGCCCGACCAGAGGTGTCTCGAGCATTGATGACCAGAAACAAGTATACATACATACATACATTCATACATGCAAACATACGTACGTACATACATACGTACATACATACACAGGCATATGCATACATACATACATACATACATACATACGCACATACACAGACGTCGTTTAACGTCCGCTTTCCACGCTAGCATGGGTTGGACGGTTAGACTGAGTACAGGCAAGCCGGTAGTCTGCACCGGGCTCCCATCTAATCTGGCAAGGTTTCCACATCTGGATGCCCTTCCTAACGCCAACCACTCCGAGAGTGTAATAGGTCCTATTTACATGCCACCGGCACGGGAACCAGTCAGGGTGCACTGGCATCGACCACGTTCGGATAGTGCTTTTTAGGTGCCACCGGCACGATATATATATATATATATATATATATATATATATATACACTACTATCCAACAGTTTAATATCACTTACAAAAATTTGTTTCAAAGTGGAATTTTTAGTTCAATGCCATCGATTTAGATAATTATTTTGGTATAAAAATATGGAATAACATATTGCATAAAGTATGGGGTTTATTCGATATAAAATAACACTATTTAGACACATTTTATAGGCAAATAATCATATTTCCTGACGGTAAGCCTATTTGGGAATGTTGTGCAAAGCATTTTAGCATCCACTTTTTGGCAACATTGCAATACATCTTAATAATTTGTACTCTTTAACTGCTGTCGGTTGAGATAATATCACTTCAGGTTCAATTATTAAAAATAAGTCAAATAAGTCAGATTTCTAAAAATAAACCTAAATATGAGCAAAACCAGTAATTTCTCACCTGAAAAGAGAAAACACTGTAACAATACGTAGTGAAGGCTATAGTTTTCGTGAGATAGCCAAAATAGTAAGCGTTTCCTACACTGCCGTCCGCCCCGCCATCATAAGGTATAATAAAACAGGAAAAAATAACGACAGAGCTTAGTCAGGTCGTCCAAAAGTGACTTCTAAATCACAGGATAAGTTCATCAGAGTTACCAGTCTTCAAAATAGGCGCCTGAAAGCAAATGAAATCACTGCACAAGTAAGTGAAGCCAGTGAGATTAACGTGTCTCCTACAACCGTATATATATATATATATATATATATAATATCCTTTAAGTTCGTTAAGAGGAGACGTTTTCAAGCTGGCATATGAAAGCTGATATGTTATTTTGTCGGCTACAGCTTAATGACACCAACTTGCAATAGCAGTTTCATGGAGTTGTACGGAATTGTGTCGATATAATGTAAGAAATATTCAATATGTGGAAACGCGCGTAGCGTTGCATTACTATATTTATAAATTCCATCTATGGATTATATATAAATAAGTGTTTGCGTATCTTAATGGTTGCCCATAAGCTGTTTTGTAGATATAGGTTTAGTTTTCGGGTTTAGATAGAATAAGTTCATATAAAATTATTATAGGAAGTTGCATACTCCTTTAAGTGTCACAAAGTATTATTATTATTATTATTATTATTATTATCATCATCATCATCATCATCATCATCATCATCATCATCATCATCATCATCATCATCATCATCATCATCATCATCATCATCATCATCATCATCATCATCATTATTATTATTATTATTATTATTATTATTATTATTATTATTATTATTATTATTATTCAGTTATGCCATTTTTCTTTCATTGCTTATACAACACTCGAACGTACACACAAGTGTACGCGCTCACACAGACACATATACAATAGATTGTATTTGTATATTCCGCACAGTTTCCCTTAAAAAGTATTAGATACCATGAGACTATTTTTGAATTCATTTGCCAAGTGTACGTTGCATTGAGATCAAGCCTTGAATTTCGGTCTTGCGAGCCAAATTTCTGAACCACATAATCATCTGCGACACGTGATTTTCCTTTTGTGAGCATTCTGTTTCTTTTTTAATGATTTCTGAATTTATCAGATAACACACATAATACTCACAGCTTGAGTAATTCCTTTATTTTCACTGATAAATCGAATTATTGTAAGAGATGGTCGTAAATGACTTCTCAAGTTTCAATCGTTAATACCGAATATGAAATCCATGCAGTATATTCTTTAAATAACTCCCATTTACCGATGATTCGTTAATGCAATGAAAGCCACCCACTGCGTTGTATGAATGAAGTAATTAGCCCCCCACGAAAGTGAAGACAAAACCCGCTGTATACCAGTCAGTGTTCTTCAGTAACAATTGAAATAAATATAATATCGCCAATGCTTTGTAATGCCACTTTATAAGAACTAATATTTGCAAATGAAACGGACATGTTGAGCTATTTCCGTTTCGATTTGTTATTAGTATTCGTTTACTATTGTAATTATTTACTTATTTACTCAGAGACCGAAAAGCAAAGTAGAATTTAAATATGCTTGCCGGAAGATTATTTTACCGAATTTGGTACAAGTTACTGTAAAATGATCTGAAATATAAATGTAACAAAATATAAAGCATAAAAGTGTACACGTATGTTTGAACCAAACTTCTGTTAACACAAGCTCTGTTGTGCAAATTCTTTCTCACTTTCTCTTGGTAAAGAATATTTACTTTGTTTTATTTTCCCATTTAACAGTAACCCCAACAATCCAATGACATTTGTCACCGCTCTTTCGACCTCCCTACGTCATCATTTTCTCTTATTCTTCAGTGTTGTAATAATTATCCTTCAGTCTTACGATTCCCAATCTATTAAGATAGCACAAATAAATATTGAATCTCTCCAGACGCTAGATTCATGTGACGCTGCATTGCGTAACATTTAAACCATCGTTTTAAATATTTGTATTGCTACTTGTCCACACAGTAGTTCCACTGTTTTCTAGGATTCTATGCAGTAATCCCTCGTGATATTGCGGTTCACCTATCGCGGTTTATTATTTAAGCTTACGTCGATTCTTTCATGGTGTTGTTTTGCATTTATAATAAAATAGATATATACAAATTATAAAAACAAAAAGAATATACAGAACAGTACTGTTTCTACTTTGCGGATTTTCACCTATCGCAGGAGGTTTTGGAACGTATCACCCGCAATAATCGAGGGATTACAGTATTTTGAAAACATTTAGTTTATATTTGTTTCTACTCTAGGCACAAGGACAGAAATTTTTGGGGAAGGGGCCAGTCGATTAGATCGACCTCAGTACATAACTGGTACTTAATTTACCGACCCAAAAGAATGAAAGCAAAGTTGACCTCAGCGGAATTTGAACTCAGAACGTAAAGACAGACAAAATACTGCTAAGCATTTCGCCCGGCGTGCTAACGTTTCTGCCAGCTCGCCGCTTTAACATTTGATTTATATTGGCAAATAAATACAACACAAGTATACTTAAGATTATATCTGCTTTGGGACAGCTCGTCTGATTGAGCAGCATATCAGCATGACAAGTGTTCACACAAAACATCTATGGTTAATCTCATTAAGGTTTTAATTAAGCGTGAACGATCCGATTTGCATTTATTGCATTTTACTGACACTTATATTACTTCAGTAATCATTGATATGGTAGCAGCGCGTTTTTCATAAAGTAAAATGTAAGATAAAATACATCTCTTTTAGCCGTAGAAGCTTTCGCCATCGCTGTCCTGGGAAAGATCGCCTAAACAATTGCCCAGGTGATTAAACAGTTAAGACTTACACTATTTTAACAAATATACACTGTAGTGCTATAAAAACGTTATTCAATGCATATTGTCCAAGACGCCGATTAGCGCATCAGTATTAAAATAAATAGAATAATCATTCTATTCTTTGTCGTACTCACGTCATTTGATCTTGGAAAACGGTTCGTCTTATTTCCCACTCATAAAACATCTGGACTGCTTTATCTAATGTATGTCCTTACATTTTAAGACTGCATTGTGTGAAGTGATCTGCTTGAAATAGCAATCTCCTGTACATATATTTGCAGGAAAGTTTGGATGAAAGTAACGTTGATTTCCGCTAAAGCTAACGATACTAATTTCTGTTATTATCGGTGCGAACTTTGTTAAAGAAAGAACACCCATTGAAATGTAT
>NC_068982.1:10886050-10889678 GCF_001194135.2 Octopus bimaculoides | reverse complement strand
AGAGAGAGAGAGAGAGAGAGAGAGAGAGAGAGAGAGAGAGAGAGAGAGAGAGAGAAGGAGAAAAAGAGAGAGAGACACATACACAACACACACATGCACATACACACATAATATATAAAAAGATAAAGAGAAAAGTATATTGATGATAGATAAAAACGTGAACATACATACCAGCACGCACATTCCTAGATGAATGCATTTACGACCGTTGCTAATTTGCATATCTCTTACTTTCTCACTGGAGAACGTATTTCTGGATTTGTCTGAAATCATCTCGTATTCCTGATATAATCAATAAATGAATAATACATTACGACCAATATTCATCTGGATATATCTTGCAGAATAATTGGCAATTCATCAAATACCGTATATTAGTCCGTAAAGCTCAATATACAGAGTTCTGCTTCGCTTTGAATGTTCATTTGGCTTCATACTGAGCATTGGGAAAACTACTGCAATATGCTAACTTTATATTTCTTGAGTGTTAACTGTAAATGGAAGACATTTCGACTTGCAGTAAAATTGTCGTTTATTATCCGGAGATATTTAATTAATGATGGTGTATGTGTTGTGTGTTTGCTGTGTAACCTCTTGAGTTACATCAGGAAAAGTTTAAGGATCACGTAAAGAATTTGTTTGATTTTTGGATAGATAAATTCTATGCATTGGAATTAGACTGTAGCGCAGAACGTTCATTTCATGTTTCTTTCTATTTCTATTTGCGAACAGCTTGTTTGCTCAGATCTCACAGAATAGCTGTGACAACTTTAATAGTATTATGTTGCTTTAGAAGTGGTTGCCATACACGAACTCAGGTTGCTTAAAATAATTCAGCAGTAACGATATTCTTGCATTTTCTCTCGACATTATTAAGAGCGGCCACTGGGGCTCAATGGTTTATATATTGTTCCTTCGTGCCGAAGTCGTAGAAAAATATTCATAGAAAATTATGGACGTAATTATAGGCGTAGGAGTGGCTGTGTGGTAAGTAGCTTGCTTACAAACCACATGGTTCCAGGTGATACCTTGGGCAAGCGTCTTTTACTGTAGCCACGAGCCGCCCAAAGCCTTGTGAGTGAATTAGGTAGACGGAAACTGAAAGAAGCCCGTCCTATATATATATATATATATATATATATATATATGTGTGTGTGTGTGTGTGTGTGTGTGTGTGTGTGTGTGCGCGTGTGTTTGTCCCCACAACATCACTTTACAACCGATGCTGGTGTGTTTACGTCCCCGTAATCTAGCAGTTCGGCAAAAGAGAACGATAGAATAAGTACTAGGCTTACAAAGAAGAAGTCCTGGGATCGACTAGAGGCGGTGCTCCAGCATGGCCGCAGTCAAATGACTGAAACAAGTAAAAGAATAGAAGAATAAAATGTAAGTGCTATCTGATTTAAAACTTTCTATCTTTTATGCGATATATTGGATATTGATTGTATATCATGAAATGTTAAAAAAATTTTATTGAATTCTGAACGCTTGAAATGCATTCTAACATATCGTATCGTCTCTTTGATGTACACGATTTTCGATAAATTTAAAAATCGGTTGAATTTTTCCTATTGAAGTATATATATTTATTATAAAAAAATATCTAATAAAATCTTAGCAAATACTAATAGCATTGTAAATTATTATGCATTCTATGTAATTGATGACATATGATAATTTATTTTTCGAATTATTTCTTTCATTAAAACCATCACCGTTTAAAAAGTAATCGTTAAGTTATTCAAGCAATGTAATTTTGATTTTAGTGATTTCGAAGTTCAAACTTTTGGTTAAGATCGATAAATAAATAATCTATCTGTCTATGATTACACCCCACCATACACACGCACGCACGCACGCACGCACGCACGCACGCACGTCCGTACTTACAAACGCACGTACATACTTACGCACGCGTGCATCATATACACACACATGTATGCGTGTGTATATGTTTATATGTCTAAAACAAAACATCATGTTTTGGGATAACGGTGTAAAATTAGTTTGCATGCTTACGCTTAAAAACAATTACTTATCCGTTCTTAAATGAAAAGCCTAGTGAACAAAGTTTAGAACGACTCGACTAGTTTCACCAGTTATTACCAACTCTTCAAAGGGTTCCCTCCATTTTATCTATAGATAGGAAAAAAGGTGGAAAAAAAGAACGAGAGAGAGAGAGGGAGAGAGAGAGAGACAAAGGAGAAAGGAGAGGAGAATGAGAGATAGAGAGAAAAAATTAGAGAAGGAGAGAGAGAAAGTGAGAGTTAGCTAAAATACTGAAACGGCGTGTATTTATAAGGATTTTAGACATCAGATTGTAAGCAATCAAATTGTATTATAAAAATAGGGAAGGTGCAATAGCAAAAGTTGTCTTTAGTTTTCATACAACTAATCAGTTAAATTATTATTTCAAATTTTTGACACAAAAGCAGCTTTGGCGAGGTGGGGGATGAGGCGATTACATCGACCGCAGTGTTCAACTGGTACTTATTTTATTGACCGCAAAAGGATGAAAGGAACAGTCAACCTCGGCGGAATTTGAACACAGAACGTAGCGACGGGCGAAATACTGCTAAGCATTTCGTCCAGCGTGCTCACGATTCTATTCTACTCTTTTCTACTCTAGGTACAAGGCCCAAATTTTGGGGGCGTGGGCCAGTCGATCAGATCGACCCCTGAACGCAACTGGTACTTAGTTTATCGACCCCAAATGGATGAAAGGCAAAGTCGACCTCGGCGGAATTTGAACTCAGAATGCTTAGCGAAATACCGCTAAGCATTGCGCCCGGCGTGCTCACGATTCTGCCAGCTCACTGCTTTACTAATCGGTTAAATTATGGCGACTGAACAACCCGTCTATGAAATCTAGATCCCATCTTCAAAATCAAATGCGCCCTTTTAAAGCCTAACCAGGCTCATGGGCGCAGTTTCCCGGTTTCAATGGCGTACGTGTTCACCAGCTGGACGGGACACTGATCCGTCGCAGCGTTACTCATTTTTGCTAGCTGAGTGGACTAGAGGAACGGGAAATGAAGTATTTTGCTCAAGGACACAACGCTTCGCCCGGTCCAGGAATCGAAACTACAATCTTACGATCATGATGCTGACACCTTAACCACTAAGCCACGCGCCTCCACAGATCTCAGCATAATAATTAAACAATCTCGTTGAGAAACCTGTAGACACCTTTATCAGGTTTCGTGTTTAATTGATTGCAGCTCATTCGCTTTGTATTAGTGTACTCTATATGAATGGGGGGGGGGGTCGCTGCATGCGTTTTACTCTTTTACTTGTTTCAGTCATTTGACTGTGGCCGTGCTGGAGCAGAATTCCGACCTTCTTGTCATGTTCTCTTATCGTTCATGTTTTATTTGTTTCAGTCATTACACTGCGACCATGCTGGGGCACCGCCTTGGACAATTTTAGTCGAGCAACTTCAGTACTTATTTGTTTGAAGCCTATCAGTCTCTTTTACCGAATCATTAAATTGCAGGACATAAACGCACCAACATCGGTTATCAGGCGGTGGTGGGGTGGACAGACACAGACAAAAACGCACATACATATACATGTGTGTATATATATAATATATATGTGTATATATATAAATATATATATATATATA
>NC_068982.1:10883293-10885859 GCF_001194135.2 Octopus bimaculoides | reverse complement strand
TTATATATATATACATACACACATATACAAAGGCTACTAAATCCACTTACAAAATTTTGGTCGACCCGAGACTGTACTACCATTGAAGCCTCTCGTCCAAGGTTCAATGCAGTGGAACTGAACCCGGAATCATGTGGTTGCGAAGCAAACTTCTTATCACACAGCTTCGCCTGCACCTATTCATAACATTTTTCGTTTCTTTACTTTAAATCACAACCGAAGTGTTCATAGAACCGAAAGAAAAGCGCTTTTGTTACTTGAAACATCTTTATGTATTCAGGAATAACTTATTTTGTTAATGCTATAAATAAGCTGTGTTGAGTTTTATATGCAAATAATGTTGCATTGGAGACACATGGTCTAGTGGTTAGAGCAGCGGACTCGCGGTCAAGGGATCGCGGTTTCGAAACCCAGACCGGGCAATGTGTGTGTGTTTATGAGCGAAACACCTAAGCTGCATGTGGCTCCGGCAGAAAGTAATGGCGAACTTCTGACTCTTTCGTCGCAACTTTCTCTCACTCTCTCCTCCTGCATCTAGCAGTTCACCTGCGACGGACCGGCGTCCCGTCCAGGTGGAGAACCTATACGCCAACAAAACCAGGAAACCAGCCCTTATGAGCCAATCATGGCTCGAGAAGGAACAAACGACAACAACAACAATGCTGCATTGCACTTTTATTCGTTTTATAAATAATTGGAGATATGAATTAATTAGACATACAAGATAAATGGATGTCATTTCAAACGTATGTCTTTCTTCATTCATAAATAATGAAATGATTTATTACAAATATATAAAATATAAACCATCGTTTTATAACTTTTAGATACAATTTCGTTAGTTTTTGTTTTTGATCAATAAAAACATTTAAGAAGATATTGACAAACTCTGCTTATATAATAATAAACACTGTATATCTGAATTCGTTTTACAATGAAGAATTCTCGATTAATCTTTTTCTGATTTTAACTAAATGTTAAGCTCGCACAGATATTCAACTCAATTATCATTATGGAGCCACTAAAAACACAATCAAATTCTTTCTAACACATGTTCGAAATCAAATTCAAATGTACAAATGAATATTGTTCAATAATATTTATAGTCATAATTACACACACACACACACACACACACACACACACACACACACACACACACACACACACACACACACACACACACACACACACACACACACACACACACACACACACATGTACGTATATAAACTGAACCGAAAAAGAAACGTCGGACACATACTAAATAGAAACTGGTTTATTAACAGACTGTCATAACATTGATTGAAGAGTGCTAATTAAGAAACCGTTCTTTCCTAATGCTAAAACGTCATTTCCTGAAACATATTTGACGTCTCATGGTGTCACGTGATGATGGAGTGTCCTGGATCCAAAGAGATGAACTTAGTATCTTGTGTGAGATCGTTAGCGTTGATTACCGCCAGGCATCTTCTGTACATTGAATGCACCAAACGATTGATGAAGTCAATAGGGATAGCAGCCCACACTGTTAAAACCTGCAGTGAATTGTGCCGCATTTGTCGGCCTTGGACGGATGTCATTTAGCCTTCTTTGGGTTTCGTTCCACAGGTGCTCTATGGAGTTCAAGTCCGGACTTAGGGCAGGCCATGGCAGTGTCTGGATGTTGTACTGTTGGAGGAAGTCTGTTGTCAACCTGGTAATATGAACACGAGCGTTGACGTGTTAGAACACGGGATTCCGATGACGGGAAAAGTATGACACAATATGAGGCCACAACACTTGGTCGATGTAGCGAGCAGCGGTTACGCCATTGCTCCGGCCCTGGCCGATGTTTTGGAAGACCACCGGTCCAAGTTTCTGGTTGAGTACAATACCACCCCATACCATGATGCTCTGTCCTCCCCATGAATCTATCTCCACCACATAGCCATCGGCATGACGTTCATCCCTTCTTCTTCAAACCCTAGTTCTGCCATCTGCCACAGAAATGCAATATAGACTTTCGTGAGAGAAGACTACAGTCATCCACTGCTGATATCGCCAGTTCTGACGTTTTCGAGCCCACTTCAGACGTGCCCGTTGACGAAGATCTGTGACAATGGGGCTCCTAGCCGGACGTAGACAAGACACTGAAAGATCTCAGCCGGCGGCGAACTACTTCTGCATAAATTGGTCTGTGGTGAGTCCCTCTGGTCTGCCTAGCTAATTCCATTGCCCTCCGGAATCGGCTCTGCATGTGCTGACAGTACATGTGAAGATCTTGACGTGCTGTTGTAATCCTCGGTCGGCCACATGCAAAACATTTTTCATGTGCATCATGCTTTTCATAAAGATGCATTTGCGAGCATTAACATATTCAAGAAAAGTGAGTTCGAACCCTACAGGAAATCCCTGTGTTTTCAAAAGATAGTGGTGTTGTGGATCAGTGACATCTTCTTGACGTCAAATTACCTAGAAATGTGATAGAGTCCATGTAATCCCAATATCGTGTGCGAAACAAATAATATTTTACAGTGCGACATTTATTTTGTAGTTCAGTATATATATATATATATATATATAT
>NC_068982.1:10875276-10883043 GCF_001194135.2 Octopus bimaculoides | reverse complement strand
TATATATATATTTATATTTATACACACATATGCCAATTTGTTTGTGTCTGTGTTTGTGGTCTGTGTGCATGTGTATATTGAGAGGGACACATTTAAAAAAAAATAGGATAACTAGTTAATATGATGTCGACGAAAATAAAAATGTAGGTTGCTATTTTGAAGAATGTCAACATTTTACATATTCCAACACGAACATATTTTTCAATGATTCTTACACAATTGGTAACAGTTAGTTAATCTAAGAACTTCTAATACATTTTATCATGAGTAATGACGGTGGCAGAATTAGTCAAGCGTTTGGAAAACGCGTTGTCATATTTAAAAACGCATTCGTGTTTTCAGTTAAAGCTTCGACGGAATCGGATGTCAGGTGTATCCTTCCGGATCAACAACGTGATAGAATAGGAAGCAATCAGGTATTCGGGTCACTACAATTGACTGTATGTAATTTGTGATCTTACCTTTTAAAGTCAGTATCAGTGTTAGATTTTATCAGTTTACTTAAGATAATTCTCAAAAAGGAAAATGATAAATACATATTGAATATAATGATCAGAACCATTTCCTATTATTTGGGCAACGGAAACCGAATTTCGAGCAATTTATTATTATTCGAAAAATAGTTTTCAAAAATGAAATTCATTCCGCAGTCAAAAGTTGCACTTAAAAGTTTACCTGCAATGTAGGTGTTAAATATGATGGCAGTGCGATCAGTAATTCGAAAAGTGCAAACTCATGAAACAGCTGTTCTGACTCAGCTATTTATATAAGTTCGAATTTGAAAGGATACAGAAACTATGTTAAAATCACAAACAACATTTCATGTCAAGTGTTTTCTCTATGATTCATATTTTGCTACGTGCATTAAAATATGATTTCACTTTACACAGCAGAAAGTTAGGAGATCAATTTGCAGCTGCTTCACCATTCATGCAGAGTTTTCTAAATTGCAGAATGGAAAATGTTTTATGATAGAAAACCTTTATACTAGAAATGCCAGACAATTTTATGTACGATATAATTGTATTGAACATCACGTGCTTATACGGATGTTTTAGACACTCACAAATATATCTATGCAGGTACAGAAAAAAGTGACACACACACACACACGTATGCATACAAATACAACGAAGATTTTATAGTAGTTTACAATGTAGACTATGAATTATACTAGTCTTGCAGTTAATTCATGTGGTTGGATGACATTTATTATTGGTGTTTTCCGGGAGGATGAAATACTTTAAATAATTCGTATCACATGGGTGTATAAACTTTACTACAAAATGTACAGAAAATCTTTCCCTCTTATAACATAATTCAGTGCCAAATAAATGAAATAATATTGTACAGTCATGACATACATAAGTATAAGAATAGAATTAAACTTCTAAATGTATGAAGTAGAAATCAGTTCGAATAATGATATTGAGTGCAGTCCAATTGCAAATAGTTTTCTGATGTATTGAAAATGAAAATAAATACGAATTAAACGACACAAAAGACTTGAAAAATATTAAGCGTCACATGATATTTATTCTTTTGTACTTTAGGCACAAGGCCCGAAATTTTGGGAGATGGGGGGCAGTCGATTAGATCAACCCCAGTGCGCATCTGGTACTTAATTTATCGACCCCGAAAGGAAAAGTCGATCTCAGCGGAATTTGAACTCAGAACGTAAAGACAGACGAAATACCGCTAAACATTTTGCCCAGCATGCTAACGTTTCTTATTTGTTTATTGCCCACAAGGGGCTAAACATAGAGGGGACGAACAAAGACAGACAAAGGGATTAAGTCGATTACATCGACCCCAGTGCGTAACTGGTACTTTATTTATCGACCCCGAAAGGATGAAAGGGAAAGTCGACCTCGGCGGAATTTGAACTCAGAACGCAAAGACAGATGAAACACCGCTAAGCATTTCGCTCGGCGTGCTAACGTGTCTGCCAGCTCGCCGCCTTGTCACATGATATTTATTAAAAATGCAATAATGATCAAAATTGAAATCTTAAATTAAAATGCGAGAAAAAATTTTAAAACGGAAAATGTATTCCTAAATTAATATAATGAATAAATATCAATTTATTCATACTATACTGAATTAACTCTTCATTTGATACACAAAAATGTTTAAAATTTTAAAATTATCTTATATCTTAATAAAGATTTATGGGACTCTTGCTAAGAATAAAAAAAAGCTGTTAGCAACTTGAGAAAAAATATCCACTACATCAATCTAAACACTTAAGCCACATTGGTCAATGTTTTTATATACAATTTACAGCTTCATAAATATACATCATTTGCCAGCATGTCAGATTTATTGTTTTTTTTCGTTTGCTACATCCTGAATAAATCACTAACAGGGAAAATTTATTTATAACATTGGCAGAAATTCAAACGGTTCAGAGAGTAATACAGTCAATTCCATCTACTACAGTACTTCAGTAGTACTTATTGTATTGACACCGAAGGGAGAAACGGCAAATTCGATCCCCAGCGTTGTTTGAATTGGAAACAAAACTAAACGAAAGTAACTAAATACAACAAAGAACTTTGTCCGGATTTTGCTGATTCTGGCATCCAATGTACTTCATCATAGACAATATTAATTTCTCGCCTTGGCGCAGAGTCATAAATTTACTTGTCTGGATTATATTCAATTAAATTGATTCTCAGTATGTCACTAAGATAGTAAATTGGTAGAGCCATTGCATAACTTGCGGTATTGGCTCTATATTTAAGAGATGAGGAATTATGTATATTATTTACATTATTTACATCTGACGGATATTTGTCCTCATCTTGTTTATTGTTAACACAACGTTTCGGCTGATATACCCCCAGCCTTCATCAGGTGTCTTGGGGGAATTTCGAACCTGGGTTCTCATTCCTAAGGTATTTTTCAATGTTATTATTATTATTATTATTATTATTATTATTATTATTATTATTATTATCATTATTATTATTATTATTATTGTAGTTGTTGTTGTTGTTGTTGCTATTATTATTATTATTATTCAGGTCACTGCCTGGAATCGAACTCGGAATCTTGGGGTTAATATCCCGCACTCTTAACTACCAGTGATTAATATTAATAATGTTAATACTCGTTTTTGCATCGATATTGGATGATGTCTTGAGCTAACTGGATCCTATAAAGGAGCTGTTGTGGTAGCAGACCACGAAACATGGTTGAAATTCCTTCCTAGAGATGTTACTCTGTAGAAAAGCTGCATTTATGTTACGAGTGTGTATAGTTTCCAATTTTAATTCTTAGTCAACGTTTTAGATCAGATTAACAATTTTGATACACTTAATAATTTAAACATATTCAGTTAGATTTTAAAATTTATATTTAAATTTACTTTATATCTAAAAACTTTCTTTTGTTAATATACTTGCTGAATTATCTTTTCCTTAAGAGCATCAAAACAATAAATATATTTTCAAATGATTTAAAATCTAGTTTTTCTGATGTCGACTTTGACTTTTCTCTCTATATCAATTTAAAAAAAAAATGAGTTGCATTAAATATTATATTAATTTCAATATTATACAAAATATATTGTGCATATGACCCAAAGAAAATATGCAAACGAAGAATAATTATAATTAAATAACTGCTTTTAGCTGAGTATTAATAGCGTACCAGAGACACGTTATTCGATATGTCTTTACGTCACCTTGTTTGACATATTCTCTTTTTTGAGGTGAATAAAATATGTGCCAATAATTGTGTCGATTTGATCAGCTGTACTCTTCCGCGCCATCAGTGGTTTTGTTTCCATTTAAAAATTGAATATCATTATTTCCTAAACTAGTTTTGCTGCGAAAATTAAGATAACATATTTTTCTAACAATAATATTTCTTGAGTAATTTAATTTCTATTAATTGTATAAGGTGGTACGAACGAATGAAACAAAAATTTTCCTCTTAATAATTTCAGAAATTTACAATCAATATTTGATGGTTAATAAAGCATCAAGCAGGCACAATCATTAGCACGCCGGGAAAAATGCTTAACGGCATTTCGTCCGTCTTTACGTCCTGTGTTCAATTCCTGTCATCCTTTCGTGGTCGATGGAATAAGTACCAGTCGAGTACTGGGGTCGATGTAATTGACTTACCCCCGCCCCCGAAATTGATAGCCTTGTGCCAAAATTTGAACCGATATTTGATGGTTAATGAAAACGAAAATTAAGTTTCTACGAAATGTTTGTAAATCAATGAATAACATTTTGTCGGACCTAATACTGCATTTATCAGTAAAATAAAAACAAACTTCCGTAACTGTATATCTCTCTAGCATTGGTAAGTTCTTTTTAAACTAATTACGTATATATTATGATTTCAAATTTTGGCACAACTCGTACGAAGCATTTACCCCGGCTTGCTAACGTTTCTTATTTCTTTATTGCCCACAAGGGGCTAAACATAGAGGAGACAAACAAGGACAGACAAAGGGATTAAGTCGATTACATCGACCCCAGTGCGTAACTAGTACTTAAATCCATTAGCTTTATTCGAGTTAACGTTAACATAATGGATTAATTCAGGAAATGTTAAGAAATCAAAACTAGACTGATTCCGAGAAGAACTAATCATTATCTTCATATTTTGATCGAGAAATATAAAGGCAAAAATCCCTAAAATTTAAACTTAATAAAAGTGAATTGAATATAGAAAACAGTCGGAAGTAAGTTTAATCTTTGGCTTGCGGTAGTAATTTTGAACAGGTTTCTGTTATCGTATAACTCATCAGTAAAGCAAAGCGGAACCGTTTTAAATATAATTTAAATTAGTGCAAGCGCGGCTGTGTGGTAAGACGTTTGCGTCCTAACCCCATGCTACTGGGTCTAGTCCCAGTGCATGACACATTGGGCAAGTGTCTCTGCTTTGGTAGCCTCGGACCTACCAAAACCTTGTGAGTGAATTTGGTAGACAGAAACTGAAACACAACCACGTCATCTGTGTGTGCGAGTATTATGTATCTATGAGTGTGTCTCCCACTATCGCTTGACAACCGGTGTTGGTGCTTTTACATTTCCGTAAATTAACGGTTCAGACCAATAGAATACATACCAGGATTTACACAAAAATGTACTGGGGTCGATTCCTTCGACTAAAATTCTTCAAGGTGGTGCCCCTGCATGGCCGCAGTCTAATAACCGAAACGACTAAAAGATTATCGTAAGAAAGATTATCATAGAAAGATAATAATAAAATTACAACATAAATGTGGTTTTAATTCCAAAAGTGACCGTCTCCTCTGTTATGTATTGCAATTTCGTAATTAATGTTGATATTTTTTTTGTCTCTGGAATGATGGCTTTATTTTTCTTTACCCCTTCGTTATCTCGATACTATGGATGTCAAAAACATCATAGTCATCTGTGTATGTAACTTTTTCAGATGCTGGTGTCATTTCCTGGGGAACGTAAGTTAATATCGTCCTGTTATGTACGGAGTTGAGCATCGTATTAAACGTTGATGCAGATTGGTAAAATAAATTTTTCTCTGTTATTTTGTGCAGGATATTACTATTCGTAAGAAATAGTCTATCACCCTCTCGGTTTCTATAGCAACAGAGTAATTTTTCTGCAGTATCAATTTTTTTCTTAAGAAGAAGAGCGAAAAAAGAAAACAACAGAAAACAAACAACAAAACCCCCCAAAATCAACCAAAACAAAACAAATATTATACATCCAGCATTTTTATGTGACTGAGATTTTACATTGGTAATGACATTGATTTTAATATTTGCCATATGTTCATATTGATTTTTGTGGGAAGACTTTGCATTTGTTTGATAGAATAGAGAGAAAAAAAAAGAAACGAAAAAAACACCTCTCTATGAATCCTTTCATTTCTGCTGTTAAACAACATTACTCCTATTATTTTATATATTTGGATGTATTTGATATATGCTTTATCCGAAACTCTGCTCTGATTGAAAAACATATAGTGTACATAAATAAATAATGACCTAGCGAGTTGAGAGAAATAGAGCGAGAGAGAAAAGTTAGAGAAAAACTGATAGAAAGACAATGGATGAGAGAAAAAAAAGAGAATTGAAAGACCTAGAAAGAAGGAAAGGATGGGTGAGTAATATATAAAGCCAGATAAACATTGGTCGTAGAATATGAGACTATTGACGTGTCAGATTTCGTTAAAAAATTCAAATTTTATTTATCCTAAGCTGTTTACAATGAATAAGTTATATTTCACAAAGAAGTTCATTTACAGTCAAATGTGTTTACGTCACTCAGTTCCAATATTTTTTTCAGCTTGGTGTAAAAGTTTTATCTACAATTCTATAACATATACAATTTTTTATCAGCGATTCAATATTTTCTATATACACATTGAAAACTAAAAATAAGCCACCATTATTCGATTTCAATTTAAGCTTTCTGTGGTTAAAATATGCCATTATTAAAACTTTGGTAAATGTATGACAATCTCCTGTTTATTCTGTTTTATGACAATACATTTTATACATGTTTTCAAGTCTCTGTTTTCACATATAAGACATTTACTTTCTACTAATAAAACCATGTCTGGTCATATTAATTGATTTCCTAGTTTCATTTTGGCAACACAACAAAATATACTTTTGTATATGGGTTATAATTTAAGAGGTTAATACATACAGATTATGAATAACCATAACTGCTTTTCCCAACTTTGTAGGAAGCGATGATTGGCAGAATTAGAAGAGTGGCGAACTAAACGCATTATGGTATTTAGTAATATTTCTTTATATTCTGAGTTTGATCCTCGTTGAGGTTAACTTCGCATTTTATCCAACACTATAATTTAAATATCAATCGAGTGTTAAGTGTAATTTAATCAACTATCCGTCACTAGAAATCTGAAGTTGTAATTGAAAGTTCATAATTGAAAGTTCATAATTGAAAGTTCAAATGAACTTTTAATTGTTCAAATAAATCTCGTGTTTTCTCCAAATTTTCATTTGCAATGAATGATATATGTGAATAGAGTCAAAAGTTTGATATATAATATGAACAAGATGTTTATAGATAAAATTAAAACAGTTACGTTTAAAACATTTTAAATAAACATTAAAATTTGATTAATTTCCCATGCAGAAAACGACTAAATATTAGAACTATAAATTCTAGAGTCTGGAATAATACTTCACATAATATTATTTAGTTTTATCATACATAAAATACACGAGAAGTTCTTTATATATAATAATCCTAAGACGTATTCTAAACATAATTCAAACATTAACATCTTCTCTTCAGAAATTTCTGATGTATATATTTTATGCTAATAATCAATTGTGTTAATCATTTTACATTTCAGATTGGATTCTGTTATATAATGTACACATCTGCGCATATTAGCTTATATTTCCCACTTATATTGGAATATTCTGCACACGTTACTGAACTTAAACATATCAACTCTATATACAACCTTTAATGGAAAACACTCAGGTCAGTCACATTTTTTAGCATATCCGTGTTTTTCTCCTTCTTTTCTCCGTATTCTTTCTGTTGAAGAGCGTAGCTCGAAACGTTAAAGACTTTCTGTATTCCCAAGCGTCAAACTAATACATCCTTTTGTTGTTTACACCACCTGTCCTCGTCTGTTGTTGTTTTTTTTTCGTACATTCTCCCATATATATATATATATATATATATATATATTTTATAGTTTCAGCTTAGAGCTGCGGCCATGCTGATGCACCACCGTGTATATATATATATATATATATATATATAT
>NC_068982.1:10873556-10874984 GCF_001194135.2 Octopus bimaculoides | reverse complement strand
ACACACACACACACACACAAATATATATGACGGGTCTTTTTCAGTTTCCGTCTACCAAATCCACTCACAATACTTTGGTCGGCCCGAGGCTATTGTTGAAAACACTTGCCCAAGGTGCCACGCAATGGAACTGAACCGGAAGCGTGTGGTTGGTAAGCAAGCTACTTACCATACATCCACTACTGCGCCTATATTAAGGACTCCGTCGGTTACAACGACGAGGGTCCCAGCTGATACGATGAACGGAACAGCTCTCTCGTGAAATTAACGTAGAAGTGGCTGAGAACTCCACAGACACGTGCACTCTTAACGTAGTTCTTCGGGGAGATTCAACGTGACACAGAGTATGACAAGGCTGGCCCTTTGAAATACAGGCACTACTCATTTTTACCAGTTGAGTGGACTTGAGCAACACGTGAAATAAAGTGTCTTGGTTAAGCACAAAGCTCATCGCCGGGAGTTGATCTCACGATCGTAAGATCGTGAGCCGAATGCCCTAACCACTAAGCCACGCGCCCTCATATATAATGTATGTATGTATGTATTATATATATATATATATATAATGCTATATTCAGTACATAGTCGCTGTAGAAACTTCATGCAAACAAAATAGAAGCTCTAATTAGCTCTAGGGTTTGTATATATATATATATATATATATATATATATATATATGAAGTTTCTACACCGTCTATGTTCTGAATATAGCATTAGAGTGTAAGCTTTCTTAAAATGTACAAATACAAAGTGTAATATTTTTTTTCTTGTTAACATTCTCATTAAATTACAAATAATAAACATACGGTTCCGAATTTACTGAAGATATTTAGATTGAAATAACGCTATATTAATGTGCTGAAACGGAACGGTGGAATGTAAGGAAGCTAGCGTTGGTCTTCTTCGAGAAATAGTAACGCACACAATTGCAATAGTTGAAGAAATCTATTTCACTGTTTAAACTTATTACATTTTGATGCGTTTGATTAATATAATCATTTAATTGAAATGTGTAGTAAACTGTAAATAGAATTTAAGAAAGTCTGTTAGAGACCACACGACTAGCAGAAACATTCTCAACTTTGTAATCAATATAAGCGGTATTTGTTATAAATGTTTGCTCCTGTACAATAGGTCAAGAGAGACACATGTAACAATGAAAAGAACATCATCAATTATTAAGATACCTTCGGGAAATCATTATTTTTACCAGTCTGGTATAAAAATAGATTATAGAGTTGACTTTACAACGAATTTACATTAATGAGAAATTTCTTGTAAAATAGGAAATGATACATAAGCATGTGTTCCGATTCTATTACATACCTTTATGTAACACTATTTGTAATTACTTCAGTCGTTTATAAGCTATAGACTTTTAACCTCAATAATACACTACAAATAAATTATTCCTATAGCAAATCTTTT
>NC_068982.1:10862655-10873228 GCF_001194135.2 Octopus bimaculoides | reverse complement strand
TATATATATATATATATATATGGGAGAATATACAAAAAATAACAACAAACGAGGACAGGTGGTGTAAATAACAAAAGTATATATTAGTATGACGCTCGGGAATACGGAAAGTCTTTGACGTTTCGAGCTACGCTCTTCAACAGAAAGAATACGGAGACAAGGAGAAAAACACGGAGAAAAAAAATTGAATAGTGTTCAGTCAACGGTCAATCATGTATATATATTTGCGGTACTATTTCATGATTATGGCATCTACAATATGTCTACCTTGCTATATGCTAATTATCATAAATTTAATCTGACCAAGAAGACCCATAAACTAGGTCGTTCTACTCGGGACCATCTACATTACGTATATCAGTTAACGGAATTATATTAAACGTCTTGTATTATTTAAGAACATTGGTTGTCTGATTTATCTATCATCTGGCTGGGTCTGGCTAGCCTAACGATGGCATAGTGTTCCCTGCTTGGTTGCATAGTTACATATTGTTATCAGTGGACAGTATAGCAGTTAGTTGTTCTTGATTTAATTTGGATTATAATTCATGTATATTTCGAATAAAACTAATATAGATGTAATGCCTAAGAGTAAAAGTTTCCTTGACCATAATATCTTCTACGCAAATTGATATACATTCTCATTTATTAACTTAGTGTCTACTCCATCATTACTTCAGTAATAATGCTGAAGTCCATGCTTCCTGTGGGAGGCTTTATACCGAAACATGCAACAAGCTGTTTCCCGCAGTGTAAAATTTATAGTAGTCAATGACTAATATCTTTCTCGACACCGAACGCATGAAAGCCTTTTGCTATTTTCTGCATTACACACTTCAGAATTAACTTCTGTATATTTAAACGACGTGTGCCAACATTTTAAAATAATGATCGAAAAAGATGGACATGAATGATAATTTCGTATGAATTTAGGGGAAGAAATTTGAAATTGTTATCTCAAGGATTACTGTTACAACTTTGTGCCGGCTCTTTTTTGAGAGGTCAAAGGTTTTTCTTTCCATGAAGCTCGTAATGAACCGCATTTACTGGATAGAATGCATTTAGCGTTTATTCCAGAAAGTGTGATCGTATTATCTTTCCCCAATCTTAAATGTATTTCTGGTGAGTTCTATAAAATCTTAAAATACTTCTATATACAAGTCCCTTTACTATGCGTAACAGTTACTAATATCCTGATATTATATTTTTAAATTTGATTTAATCATATTAAGGGTAGATACAGTATACTGTCGAAGTACTAACAATAACTTAGTAATGTGGTGGGGATTACTATGTGCCGTATTTGATTGGCCTATAAGACGCACGAGTGCATAGGACTCACCCTGGCCTAGGCTATTCTTTTATAAAATAAATTACCACTAAAATAATGTTTTAATTCCTCCACTTACCTGTATAACTTTATGTCATTACCGGTAATTATAAGCAATTTATTGCATCCACATTCGATATAAACATACCGTACGTAATTGTTCACCCATAGATGGCAGCACACGTTTTGTAACCATACATACCGTTTTGAGCGAGTTTTGAGCCTACATTGAGTGCATTGGATGCAGGGGGATTTTTAAGCCATTTAGGGGGTAAAAAGGTGCGTCTTATAAGTCATCAGATACGGTAATATATTTAATGAAGGAAAAATTACGGCTATATCAAATAATGCTTGTTCATCCAAGGAATACACAGAAACTTATCAAATAGAACATATTTTTGATATGTGAGTGGTTTATCAGACAATTAAGCGGGTGCAACTCTTGGTATTGAAACAGCTATTTGCAGTCATAACTGTTGAACGCTACATCAACCATAGCAAGCAAATATATAAATAAATAGAATACAGGATGATGATACTAGGAATGTATTGATCATACATTTGCTTCGTCCGGGATAATCTGGAGCTAGACAAGAACATGAGTACAGAAATTGACTGGACAGAAGTTTGGCTTCAGCATGTCAACATTATTACATTGTACTTCATACGATACATTGCAGTATGTTAAAGTGGGCAATACAGTTTTCAATTATTTCAGTTAGTCACATGCTTAGTATGCTACAGTTACATAACCACAAAAATACGATAACGAAAACAACAACGATAAGAACAAGAACGACAATAACATCAAGACCAATTACATCAAGAACGGCAACTCCAGTAACTATGATTATTCACTTTTTCTTTGAAACAGCTTTCGTTTGTGTGAGAAGAATATACAAAATATATTAGAATAATCAAATTTATACAAATATTTGATTTGTGTCAGTCTTTAAAAATCTATTTTGTTTTTATTGTAACATGTCTTTTTAACTTCAATCGTTATTGTATTGAATGATTTAACAGTAATTTTTTGTTCGATTTTTTTTTGTCAGTACATATTAATGCTTATTTTTCACAAGTAGCTCTCATCTAAAAGTAGTTACTGATATTTTCCATCCAGTTCTAAAGTTTGTTAATGTTACTATGCGTGCTTCGAATGAACATTAAATGAAAAGAATACAAATTTATATAGAAAAAATGAAGTGGTAAATATCTATTAATACTTAAAGAAAACATGTTGTTAAACCGAAGAAGCAAGTTTGTTTAATCTCATCATGAACACAGTTAAAAAGTAGTTTGCAGACCAATATTTTTAAAGATACAATGCGTGTATGCTCACTGTGTGGTGTGAATAGTCGTTAATATTACTATCATGGATTAAAGTTTTCAAAAAACTCTCAAGTATTATGCTTTGGTGAGTGCTCTCGTATCAACTATTCTAATCAGGTCTTAACATTCGCAATACCAGCAATGTATCATTATTGATAAACAACTATACAAATAACTATTTGCTTTCTTTATCATGTCTGGCCAAATAGACTTTTGCTGTCATAGTTATTTGCTATTGCTGAATAAACTCGGTAAGTTTATGCGGTACGCTATTTCTGCTAAACATTTCCATGATTCAATTAAGTCAAGTACCATTTTTGAGGACTAGAGTACTGGTCATTGTATTTCTGTATTTAAACTAAGTGTGAAGGAAAACAAATAAATAAAAAATATTTCAACGTTTAATGATTAATTATTCATCGAGAAAGACATAAACGCTCAATATATATACATACTTTTATATATATATATATGTATATATATATATATATATATATATATATATATATATATAGTGAGAATTTACAAAAATAACAAAAAGGAGACAAAGGCGAAGACGGGTGTGTAAAGAACATATATTCTTGTATATATATTGTGAAATAAAGAACGGGAACGATTGTCATTACTTAACTTGCTTTGAAATACTCTTTACTTTGAAAATAATTTGAATGCATTTCCTCAATTAACTGTCCACTTTCCCACCAACCAATATATGCGTACATACAAACTGGAAGAATTTAGGCCGATACTCTCAATAATTTACGCTTGACGTAAAACTCAGAATAGCATTATTCTATTCTAAATATCATGTAAAAATATATTTACAGTAATAAGCAACAAACGAACTCAACAGCTACGTCTCGCAAAACGATTTGTTTCTCACTGAAAATGAAATGAAAAATGCATTCAATGCTGGCTGGTATCGACTGAACAGATTTCCTTATGGTATTGTTACGATCCATAGCTGCATCGATGCATGTACGCGCCACTGATCTCACTGGATAGAAGAAGCCAAGAAATTCTAATAAATATAGCCTCGACACTATATATGGAGTATGCTTTTCTTTGGAAAGGGATCAAAATGTTGTCAGTTAATACTATGTATGTATGTATGTATGTATGTATGTATACACACACACACATACACACAGATATATATTCATATTATATATATATATATGTATGGTGTTTATATGGATAGGCAATCTGTAGGATTACTCTTAAATTCTGCTCTGGCGCAAGGAGCTTCATATCTTTATCTTTCTATCTATCTATCTATCTATCTATCTATCTATCTATCTGTCTTTCTAGAGAGATAAGCTGTTACCATTCGGGAGTATTATTGAATGAAAACAACTAAATAACAATTATTTTTTGTGGAGTTAGTATTAAACATACATAAAAGAGAATAGTGTCGTAGATCAAAGTTGTATTTAAATTGAGAAAATATTTATTTGGTAGTCTACAAATATATTTCGTTGGTGCTTTTGCTAACTGATGGCATCTAGAAGTGAACGTTCGTGTACGGCAGTTAAAAGCTATTGAAATTAACATTTATTCAACTGGAAAGTATAACGAAACCAAATAATAGAGTTAAGCAAACACATCCTACTAAAATAAGAGGAAAATTACAATTTTTATTATAAGTTAAGTTATATGTTATTTACTACAGCTGTTCAGTTATGAAACTTATTTCTAAATTGGTAACTTCATGTGAAATAAATATATTATATTTAGAGTTTTATTTTTAATGCTAGTATATTGTATTACAAGTTAGTTTATGTAATATTTGTATATTAATGTTTACAGCTCAATTGGAATAATATTTATATATCTGATATTATTAGAACAGCGATATATTAAATAATTGTGCTATTTGGAATAAAAATTTAAAAGTTTCAGGAAACAAAAAACATTAAACGTATTTAGCTAACAGGAAATGAGACCGGAAACGAGGGTTTAAATTATGCACTGAAATGATAAATATTCTCAGTGTCTGTTTGCAAATTTTATTTGATTGCTTTTGCGGAGCAAATGAAACAGAATGAATATAATAATGTGCTCTCTCTCTCTCTCTCCCTCTCCCTCCCCCTCTCTCTCACTCTCTCTATATATATATATATGTATATACATATGTGTTTGTGCATGTGTGAACTTGTGTATATGTAAAATCTGTAAATATATAGAGACGCAAATATACATATGCAAACGTATATACTCTCTCTCATATGCTTACACCTTTTCCTGTGTTTTCTCATACACTCCACGTATACATACTTAAATCTACGAACAAATCTTTATCTGCACATATATAAAATGATATAAACGTTCTACTGCAAATGTATATGTGTCTAAAATAAATTTATAGAATCGAAAAAAAAAACAAAAAACGAAGAACGTGTTAAATGTGTCTATTTCTAATGTTGGTACAAATCCATGAATTTTTGGGGTAGATATAGTAAATTAAGACGAAACCCATTATTGGGATGACACTTTAACTTATCAATCCGAAAACGGAAAATGCAGAGTTACTCTATGCGAGATTTGAATGTATAGGATCATAAGTAAATACCGCTTTCATTATATACCAATCCTTCGCCCTAAAAATGCTTAACCATTAAGAAATATAGCATAAGAAAAATACCTAGTGCTGCTTACATGGTAAGTTCCATTTTGTCTTTCATCTTTTTCTGTGTTTAATAAAATTGGTACGAAGGTCAATTTAATGGGGTGTAGGAAAAATGTGATATTGTTTCTGTTTATATATATCGTGAAGGCGCGTGGCTTAGTGATTTGGCCCACGATAGTAAGGCCGTGAGTTCGATTCCCCACGACACGGTGTGTCCTTAAGCAAGAGACTTTATTTCACATTGCTCCAGTCCACCCAGCTGGTGGAACTGAATAGTATTTGTATTTCAAAGAGCGAGATTTGTCACATTCTGTGTCATGCTGAATCTCCCTGAGAACTACGCTAATGGTACACGTGTCTGTGGAGTGCTCAACCACTTGCACATTGATTTCATGAGCAACCTGTTCCGTTGATTGTTTCGACTGGAACCCTCAGCGTCGCAAGCGATGAAGTGCCAGTTATATATATATATATATATATATATATATATATGTGTGTGTGTGTGTGTGTGTGTGTGTGTGTAACCTTGTATTTATATATATATTTATAAATGTTCCAAAACAGTTAGAGAGAAAGAAAAAGTCTATATATATATAGACACAGAGAGCAGTTAAAAAAACTTATCTCTTACAATCATTTCGTATCAAGGGGGAATTGTCGATATTTTATATAAACGTTGATCATTCAATATGCATGGAAGATATTTGCTTAGAGGCCTACGCAAAGTTGCAGAAAGCGTATGGAGAGGAGTGTATGCGCAGCACACAAGTATATGAGTGGTGGTTCACATGTTTCCGAAATGGCCGAAAAATCTCGATATTGACGAACATTCTGGGAGACACACAACCACCAGAACTGAGAAAAACATTGCAGATGTGAGTGCAGCTGTGAGAGGAAATCGTTGTATCACCATCCGTGAGTTATCAGAGGATGTGCAGATTAGTTACGGTCCAGTTCATTATCACTGAAGATTTGGGTATGAGATGCGTGTCTGCCATGTTTGTGCCAAAACTTCTTTCAGCTGACCGAAAAGACAATTCGGGTTTCAGTTGCACAAGATCATCTTAATTGTGTCGAGAACGATGAAAACATTTTGAAAACTTTGCATAGGCCTTTGAGCAGGTTTTGTCAAGTTTTTGGCAGAATTTGATGCAAATTCTCTGCTCAACTTTCTCTATCATGGTCAATGCGACGATCACACGCTACACACCTTCCTTCCAAGCGCTGCTGTAAACAGCAGAAGTGAACTAGAACGATAAAACTTAGTGCGCATGCACAACAAAGTTCAAGATCAATCTATGCCATGCAACTTTACTCTGCGTGCTTCAGCTTCGTTACTATGGGAACCATCCGGATACTTATTGATCAGAATAGTATTGTGACATTATTACATTTCAACGCGTTACATCCAACATCGTTACAGGTGTGTGTGTGTTTGTGTATGAATGTATATATGTGTGTGTGTGTATGTATATATGGATGTGTGTGTATGTATGTATATGTATATGACTATGTATGTGTGTATGTATGCAGGCATGTACGTGTGTGTATCTGTATGTATGCGTGTGTGTTTGTGTGTGTGTGTGTGTGCATCTGCGTTTGTGTGCATGCGTGCGTGTATGTGTGTGTGTGTGCGGGTGTGCATACATGTGTGTGTGTGTGTGTGTGCGCGCCACCTTGTGTTTTGAAACATCTGAATGTTGTATATTCAGTGGAAGTGAATGGCATGGAGTTACGTAGATAAGAAAATACCAAAGGCTTAATCAAATTGATTATTTCTCGATGGAAGCTTTAATTTATGTAATTACGATATTGTATTCCTATACAGCTCCGATATTCGAAGATATTTACTGTTTCGTGTTATCAAGGTAATTATAGAAACTTTGTTCAACTTATTATTGTATGTGTTTCTTCTTTCTAAAACTGGCGATATTTTCTATAACAGATATCGGTAAACGAAGCGGAATCCTATGAACTTCGTGTTGTTTATCAGCAAAACGCGCGACCAGATTTATTATCCAGTTTTGTTTCAGTTATAATTATGGTTATATAGATAAATATAACAGCAATTGAGTTTAGATTTAGACAACAAAACGTAACACAAACATATGTAATATGTACGATTATCATATTTATTTTGGTCATACAAAGCGATCAATTAGAGAATGTATCAATTTCTAGTCAGTTTTTAATGTTATCTGTGCAGTTTGTCAATAGAAATTAGGGCCAGCGCTGATTTTTTACGATGTTTCGTCTACGAACATGTCCATGTAAACAATGTGATCGAAGATTGGAAATAAATACAAGTACGTCTATGTAAACAATTTATAGGGAGAATTCACAAAAACACAAAAGACTAAGACAGGTGGTGTAGACAAGAAACAGATGTATTAGTATAACGCTCGGGAAGTGAAAAAGTCTTTAACGTTTCGAGCCTACGCTCTTCCACAGAAAGAAACAAGCTAAACAATTTATAGTTACATAATTGTGATATAAGTACGGGGAAAATATTAAACCACGGGATTTGTTTTTCAGGAATAACTCTATATCACTGCATTATCCGAAACTGGATGTTACCTGTACGTTATCAACCATTAGATAATGATAACATAATTTCACAACGAATACCATAGCATCGAGTGAGGTTAAACACATAAGCACCATTAATCTAATTATATTACGTATTACGTAACGTGGTCTCTTGTAAGAAAACTTAATGAGTTTGAGACATAGATATATCGTTGATATAGTTTAGAGAAATGTGTTTTGTTATGCAATTGTAAGTGAAAAGCATTTTCTGCATCAAGTTTTTCGGTTATAAACCTTATAATTATATGAAAGATAAGCTTATACATTTATCGCACACTCCTGACTTTTAAGAAAATCGAAACTGTAAGGAGGCCAATTGATTTATTTTTCATTTGGATGTCGTTGCAGTGTGTTTAAATCGTTTACGTATTCGACTGCAATTGAAAATAAATAGAAATTGAATACATGTAATTTTATATCAATATATGATCCTACAATATATGATCATTTCATTATCATATCATTATCATATCATTATCATATCATTATCATTATCATATCATTTCATTATCATTTTGTACAAACGATAGATAAAACTCAATCTATTTACTGATTATGTAAGATTAGTGTCATTTATAAAGACAGCCTGTACGAAAATTATCGAAAGAAAACTTATGCTGGCTTGCTGCATCGTTGATAAACAAACAAATATAAAAATTTAACCAAGGCAAAAAAAGATTATTTTAGAATTTAATGGATTCATAAAGAGTTTCACAGTAAACCATTTGTAAATGTCAGCCATGTCATTAAAAATTCACTTTCACTTCATGTTGTATAAATTTACATAAACAGGACACCAAACTAACTATATTTACTTTCAAAATAATCTGTTATGTATTTTTTAGTAGCGCATTAAACAGTCAAATTCCTTTGAGCATTTCACTGAATTTTGTTTATCGGAACCAGAAGTATGGTTTGTAGGAAATAAAAATGTTTCAGTAACAAATATAATTCAAATATGCCTTATTGACAAACCAGCCTGGCAGTTATGCCTTATCACAACCCTCACATATAAAACATCGCATCTGAAAACTATTTAGCAGTTCATTCCCTGCAATCTTTTGCAGCTATTTTGAAGATTACAGTCTATCATACGTAACATTACCACCGCCGACAAGGCATTGTAAATGCACATCATAATACCCGCAAGCCAACAGGCGTTGAAATGATGTTTTCTTGCAACACACACTCTCCACACACACTCTGGTCAAATTGAAGTAGCGCCTAATGATACAATTTCCAAGGTGTCTGCACTAAATTTACAGAAACTATCTAGCCCTCTGTCTTCAGTCAAAAATGCTCTGCGCCGAGAAAACAACCCGCTTAGTTAGCTTCAGTGAATGAGAACTGTAGTGTGCTTATTGGGATATATCCCTTACGAGAGAGAGAGAGAGAGAAAGAGAGAGAGAGAGAGAGAATGAAAAAGAGACGAAATACACAGACGATTGAATAGTTTTGGCGAGGAGGATTATTTAAAAGTAATGTCAAAAGCGTTGTCAAGGGTGGTGGCCTCATTGGTTGGAAGTGACTCCGGATACTTGCACAATAATAAATAGTAGTGAATCTCTTGTGGCGAAAAAGGAAAGTTTAAGAGAATTTTTACATTGCACAACCAGCATGGAGTTGGGTGCGAAGGAGACAGCAATTTCAGAAGTTTTCGATGTGAGAATATTGCATACTGGAACATCACTGTTAAGAAATAAAGCCAAGAAAGAAAAATCCATAACGAAAGATATTTTCAAATAAGAGAAAATGGCAGTTCAGACCAACGAGAAGTGTCAGTTATAAATGATGAGATATTATTATATGACATATATGGAAATAGGTTCATATCATGACAATATTTGTTTTCTTTTCGATTTTATATTATTTTCTGCTATGACAATGATTTGCTGTTATTGTTTTTTCCCCACCGAATTTGGTTATATTTATATCGATCTATGATAGCATAAACCGTGGTGAAGGTACGCATATTTAAAATACTAGTGGTAGTTATTGGAATTCAAACAGTATTGTGAGCAGCTAACAATAACAATGATAACAATAATAATAATAATTACTATTATTTCAAACTTTTGCCAAAAGGGCAGCTTGAGGGAGGTGGCGATGAGTCGATATATCGGCCCCAGTGTTCAACTGGTACTTACTTTGTCGAACCCGAAAGGATGAAAAGCAAAGTCGACCTCGGTGGAATTTGAACTCAGAACGTAGCGGAGGATGAAATACCACTAAACATTTCGCCCGGCGTACTAACGATTCTGCCAGCTCCCCGCCTTAATAATAATAATAATAATAATAATAATAATAATAATAATAATAATAATAATAATAATAATAATAATAATAATAATAATAATAATAATAATAATAATAATAATAATAATAATAATAATAATAATATATTTATATATATATATATATTTATATATGTAGATGTATGTATGTATGTATGTATGTATGTATGTATCTATCTATCTATCTATATGTTTGTGTGTGTGTGTATGTATATTTGTATATGTATATATATAATTTGAAAATCCTACACGATTAGGTGAAAAGCGCTTTATTTAATTTATAAAACATGTGACATTAATAAAAATCTGTAAATGTACAAACATCCAGATTTCTGAGTACCTTAAATTTTTTCTATAATATAATTTCTGTGCATCACCTCCAAACCTTCCAATATATAT
>NC_068982.1:10860352-10862102 GCF_001194135.2 Octopus bimaculoides | reverse complement strand
TATGTATGTATGTATGTATGTATGTATGTATGTGTATATGTTTGTGTGTCTTTTTTTGTCCCACTAACATCGCTTGACAACCGATGCTAGTGTGTTTACGTCCCCGTAACTTAGCGGTTCGGCAAAAGAAACCGATAGAATTAGTACTAGGCTTACAAAGAATAAGTCCTGGGGTCGATTTGCTCGACTAAAGGCGGTGCTCCAGCATGGCCACTGTCAAATGATTGAAACAAGTAAAAGAGACCTAACAACTGGGAATATGATACATAACTGGCAACGAGAAAAACACAGACTTATCACTTTACGTCTTCAGTCACGAGAAACAAACCCTGAAACTTAGTGATATTAGAAAAAGTCAGAGTGTCTGGAAACTGAAGGCTCTAGAACTAAAATAGCATATCTCATGGGATTAGGGAATGCATAAAATAACAGTCTCACCCTTCGCATAGCAGATCATTATGGTGGATTGTATCATAGGGCATATGAATTTTGACATGTAATCTTTTGCACACCACAAAATTTGGGAGCTTACAAATTTCATATCTACTTTATTGATGCTCCTACGTTCAGATGCAGAATATGAGGAACCAAAAAATTGAACTGAAGGGAAGTGAGAAAGTTTGATGCATTCCTGACAACATCGTTATCATTAACTGACAGTGTGAACTAATTTGTACTAATTGAGTTGGACTACTACCGGTTGAATGATATTCAACACAATGTAAATTTTGAGAGCAATCACAGTCAAGGTTTCTGTAATTCTGTAAGAACCAGAGATAAACTTTCAGGCGTATTTCTTTAGATATATTGCTGATTGTTTTAAAAGTTTGGTCATGTCTTTGCTCAGCGTTAACTGGCAGATGACCATTATAATGAACTGGATTAACGTATTGTAGACGAAGTTGTTGAGAGGTCTCTATTACGTGCAATTATTATGCTGGTAGGAAGATGATGTTTTGTTCTTGTCTTCAAATGTAGCAGCCCTTGACGTACGTTCTCAAATGATTTAGAAGTATATCCTTGGCATGCAGAGTTTGTTTCAAAGCATCAGATTGTAAGACTCTGACAGTATCCACGATATTAATGATCGAGAGTCTCAAAGACAAATCTGTGAAATATTGAGTACTCAACTAATATTTCAGTTTCGTCAACTTCGGAATCGTTTACCGTCCAAATTCTATTCCAATATTGCTCATAGGATGCAAGGGTCAGCAACATCCTAAAAGCAGAACGAACAGTCCTGTCTCCTGTGATCAACGTGGAAGTAATATCAGTCTGCTTGAACGAATAAACTTTTGCTACATTTTGGTTGATACAAAAATATTTTGATTATTCTACTAGAAGTATCACAAAAATTATTTCGGCCGAGTCAGATGTCACCAATTCATTGATCTGTGTAGAATACATTTTCTTTTGGAACCAAGAGTGTTTGGTTTTGGTACACATACTGTTCCAGTTACTGAATATATTAGGCTTCAGCAATGTCAGTGATGTCGCAATATCAATTTTCTCACTTTCCTTCAAATATGCAATGTTTATACCTTGACACATACAAATTTCACATGTTTGCAGGCACAGAGATGTGGTTAAGAATTCAATTGGCAACAACTTAGTTCCAATTCGATCTATTACGCAGGAAATTTCGGAAAAATGTCATAAATCATATTGTCGAGCTGACACCAACGATAACCCAATAACCTGTATGGAACGTGGCAGAAAGAAATTATATAATTATATAATGTATATATAT
>NC_068982.1:10856302-10860267 GCF_001194135.2 Octopus bimaculoides | reverse complement strand
ATATATATATATATATATACACTTATACACGTACACGTAGTCGATGATATATAGAATTGAAAATTGGTGGCTCAATCTGGTCGCAATCAAACGAATTAAACATGAACTTTATAAATTTACATTTTGTTTTACGATCTTAAAGAAAACGGATCATTTAGATTCTTTTGTTGTTCGAGAGTCTTCAGGGTCTGTAGCTATACACTTTGTTTAATATGAATTCACAACTTCAAATATTTTTTCTCCACATCTCATAATAAGCATTACGGTTTTATATTCTAACAGATACGTGAAAAATAGAGGTTCTACGCTTCAACCCGATGACTTTATGATTATTCAAAATATTATTGATGTATTATTATTTTAAATTATTTAAAACTAGAAAATATATAGAAAGGAAACGTAGAATGAATTTGAGAATTTCTTGTTAATAATTAGTATTTATCTCGGAAGTGCTGCTGAATTATTTTTCGATAAATCCATGTACTAAGGGACAGAGAGTTCAGGAGTCAAGATATTTACAAATATTGTGGCGCCATCATACTCTGTCGAATAGATAATAAAAAATAATACTTACAAAGTACACAAAAGTATATCGTGTACTGTTTTTGTGAATTATGATATAATCCCTACAGTTGTTAGATATGCATGTACACGAATGGATAATATAAATACGCGAAGAATTATCTATTTGCAAAGCTGTATGAGCAAATAATAATTACTAGGTATAGACACAAGTCTGGGGAAAATAGGCAAATATTCATCAAGTAGAAAAAGGACAAACTACGACTGGTAGGTTGAAAGAGAATAATCTAATATATTCTTGGAAACTTACAATTTTCCTTCGTAGTTGAATAATAGCGGGATTTGATTTCCATATTGCTTATTTTTATTTGCACGAGAACAAAGAAACATAATTGCTTTCAACAAATAACTGAGAGACACTAGTGCATTAGATTATTACACATAGTCATGTGATGTATCTTTGCAACTGAGCATGACACATTCTATTGTGATAACATCACGTACTGTTTATAGTCAAATTAGCTACACGTACATGATATAATTCAAGTTCAGGAAGCAGATTGTAATTTTGAAGACAGATATTTAGGAACCTATTTCTCTGGCTGATATAATTTACTTCGTTATTGAGTTCTATTTTATGATTAGAAGTATGTGATTGTGCAGCGAAATATTTGACCGACCATCATATTAAATTATGTTAACGTCTATAATGTCAACAAAAACCGATTACTCAGATATGATTACTAAAATCTAATAATGGTCAAATAGGAACCACTATCATTGAAAGCTTTATTTGGGCAAGTACTTTAAATTGGTGATGTATCAGTGTGTTTCTGGAGCAGTTGTTCAGTATTGATTGACTCCGTTTATAACAACTGCCGTGTACTTCCCAAACTCATAATCAACATTCTATTTCCTTTACTGCAAAGGAAATGACATTTTCCTATTTTGGATTTGTTTACTTATATTTTCGACGTATTCTTATTTGAAAGTGCAGTACAATGATGATTTCTCGAAAATATGCTTGTACCAAAATTGCTCCTTTCAATTTATCCAAGATGTAGACAATAAAATATAATTGAAAAATCGATCGCTTCTGTATCTTGCAGATTACAAAGATCCTTGCTATATAGAATTTAAAAAAAAAACAGCTTCAAATGTCTATTGCATAATGAAATACAAAAGAGTAGAGTGTCTTAAATTGGCAAGAGAAACTTGAAAATCTGCTACAGTAAGACAAAAACTTTTGTAAAACTGACCATTCTTAATATTCTGTAATGATATGGAGAAAATAGTTTGTGGCCAATAATGGTGTAAAATGATCTCAGTCCTTGGCAGTATTTATTTTATCGACAACAAGGGAATGAAAGGCAAATTCAACTCCGATTTCGAAAATGAACGAAATGCTGCGAAGCATTTTGTTTGGCATGCTAACGACTCTGTCAGCTCGCTGCCTTAGTTAGTACAGAATAGTATAGTCAAATATATATTCAGCTGTATCTCAGACGGGAAAACATTTCTAAAATTTAGAGAATTACTTTGATATAACAATAATCTACGCGACGTGCTGAAAAGTTCCTGGCTTTGGGTAAAAAAAATTAAAGGAGGATCAGTTAATTATGATTTTGTTCAATATATTCCCCTCTTCGCGTGGCTTAGTGGTTAGGGTGTCATCACCATGATCGTATGATTGTAGTTTCGATTCCTGGACCGGGTGACGCGTTGTGTTCTTGAGCAAAACACTTCATTTCACGTTGCTCCAGTCCACTCAGCTGGCAAAAATGAGTCACGCTGCGATGGACTGGCGTCCCGTCCAGCTGGGGAACACATACGCCGTTGAAACCGGGAAACCGGGCCCATGAGCCTGGCTAGGTTTTAAAAGGGCGCATTTATTATTTATTTATTTCATTCCCCTCTTAGATTTACATACTTATTGTAGCGGTCCTTCGCTTCAGTTTTTCTAAGCCCTGTAAAAGAACTCGGAAGGTTGGGCCGCCAACTAAGCCTTTCGCGATTACCTTTAAAACCATATACCCTCGTATATCGAAAGCTCATTTAACCGGTTCAAATACTAAACAGCTGTAAATAAAATCTCACAACAAAAATATACTCAGTTTTATAAATCACAGGAACTAAAACACGCTTGTAGTTAGAATTATTTATTTTATTAAATATACTATGATCATATAATAGCGTAACAAGACACCCATTATTTTGCACACATGTATTTAGTATAGTTTACCTAGACTAAACATTTAAAAACTACTTTGCTAAATCTTATCTTGTAATATACGGTATATGCCTTGTATAATTCAGATTCTGTTAGAATATTTTTTATTAAATGATTTAGATGTAAAATTTAAGTGCATATTTGCATTGGGTGTTCAACCATATACTACCGAGATAAATTTATACCATATATCACTAAGATAAAGTTATTTCAATTGAAAATATAATTCTAAAAGAGATTACATCTTAAATATATAACTTAATTCTCGTTCCAGAACCCATTTAATATTTTTTCTATTGATTTGTACATGGTGTACTATTGGGATAATAAAATTAAAGCGCAGAACATTCACTTTAAATAAATTCCAAATTATTTTCCAGAAAAAGGCAAATTAGATGAATACCACTGCATAAGGTATATACAATGTCTATTTATATATCTACTGAATGATTGCGTATACGCAGAAGAAAAAAAAATAATTGACAGGCAATCAATATACTTTTGACAAAACTTCGATTAAAGCACAATACTATCTTTCGTTGAAATAATTTCAATTATATAAAGAAGTGGAAAAATCTAGAATATGCGAGCACTGAGTGCATTGAAACACTTATATAACATCACTGTCATTAATAATGGCTTTCCGCAAATATCAATATCACTTTGAAACATACATACGCCCAAACAGGCTCACACAAACAGAAGGAATTAAATAATCTCATATATGTATATCCTTCTCTCACCTTCTTCTTCCTTTTCCCCTTCTCACTCTCCACATATATATGCATATATGCATACACACTTTCTTTCATACATACACACATTCTTTCTCTAACATACACATATAAGATCACTTAATTCTATATGTTTGTGTGGGTGTATGCGCCTTACAAATTGACGTTGATATTGTGGTGCTGTAGATAAATATTAATATTTCGAAAAATCCTGATAGCACACACACACACACACTCACACATTAGCACGCACACATAGGCCCCCACATCCACGCAAACGCTCACACAATTTTTCGATATATGGAATCATAAGTACTGCCTGAAATCTATCAAAATTAAAATATTTCCTCATATGTACGTATATGTGTGTGTGTATGTATACACACACACACACACACACACACACACATATATATATACATGTATATGCATATATATATATATACACATATATAAATATATATATATATATATATATA
>NC_068982.1:10854394-10856083 GCF_001194135.2 Octopus bimaculoides | reverse complement strand
ATGTACCTATATATATGTATATGTATAAGTAAAGTAAAGTATATATGTATATATATATATGCACATACACATACATGTATGTATGTATGTATGTATGTATGTATGTACGCAAAGTTTACGTGGCCATACGTCATTGTGCATATGTATACGGTTTGATAAAATGCATGATAAAATATATATGTATCGAAAATATATCATTACAATTTACATTATTGTAAATTATGAAATGATTAAAACACAAAATATAAAAAAAAGAAATTCAATCTAACTTTCCTCGTATTAAATTATTGCAAAAATTATTGTAAAAGAAGCACTATATATATGTGGATATAAATATATTACTTTCCCAAACGAAAATTAGATTTTCTATAAGCATCATTGATGCAATTTTGAATATGAACTAATATTTAGTTTCACTTATGTCACTATATCTAGAACCTGTTAAAATAATATAACTTGTAACATGTTTGAACGTAAATAAGAATTTAGCATCGATGATAGGTCTTTCGGTGAACGTATCTTCCATATTTAGCAGATGAATATTTTAACTGACTATAATATCTAATGTGAATTGCATAAGGTTATATCATTGGAAACATTAAATTATTCCGTTTCATATCTAGTAACGTTTAGTTAATAACATTCTAGTATATAAGGATGCAATTTTCATATAATTTATAACACTTTCCTTGTAGTAGTCATGATCCTAATTATATTTCATTTCGTGATCAATATTGTCAAATATTAAAATGGATGTTGGACAGGCGTGGGTGTGTGGTATGAAGCTTGCTTCTCAACCACAATTTTCCGGGTTCAGTCTCACTGCGTGTCACCTTCTCTAGGCGTTTTCTACTATAGTCTTAAATCGACCAAAGCCTTGTGAGTAGTTTTGGTAGATGGGAACAGAAAGAAGCCCGTCGTTTACATATATATATATATATATATATATATATGTGTGTGTGTGTGTGTGTGTGTGTGTGTGTGTTGTATATGTATTGGTGTCTGTGCTTGTCCTTCCGCCACTTGACAGCCGGTGTTGGTTACTGGGATCGATTTGTTCGCCTAAAAAATTATCCACGGTGATGGTCCAGCATGGCCACATTATAATTCCTGAAAGAAGCAACAGATAAAAGATTGAGGACGGCCACTCCTTCAAATAACTAATCTGATTCAAGATTCTTTTACAAACATTGTATAAATGAATTTAATATCCAATTCTTATGACATTTTCTTTGACCTACGTTTTAATGATTTGAGTTGAGAAAATTTTCAATCTGAAGAATATCTTTATTTTGGTAGCTTTGTATATTGATACCAGAATCATGGCAACTATTGTTTTGAGAATACTTACAGTGTCTAGAATAAACTTATATAAAATATGGAGCTGGAAACATTCATAATGAAAGAGTATGAACAAATTTCGTAGGATGACAATTAAAAAGTAATGATACACTGTCGATATAATATAGCATCTGTTACCAGACTGTAATTAGAATATATTTCCCTGCTATTTTGATATTAGTAATGTCAGTTCAATATATTTAGTTTTCTTGTTTAGCAAAACGAGTGCATCATATGATAATGATATTATTTTAACCGATTCTATTTTGATAAATGTCTTCGCTTGGCAATAAGATATGTGTGTATATGGATAGACGTGCATATACATACACACGCATATATATATAT
>NC_068982.1:10853680-10854384 GCF_001194135.2 Octopus bimaculoides | reverse complement strand
ATATATATATATATATATATATATATATATGCGTGTGTGTGTATGTGCGTGTGTAAAAAGGTTGAATTAGATTCGTCCTTTAATTTGGAGGTTTCCCCCAAAAGATTTCTAATATAATTTGCTTTATATTTTGTTGGTAGCATGGATTTTATATCGATGTTCGAAACGATCGTCTGCTTTTTACCACGTTTCTTCTCTTTCTACCTTGATATTAAAACAAATATTGCTAAGGATGTTACTAAGATTACTAAGGAGCAGTAACAAATCAACATATCACTCATCTTCAGCCCGTTTGTTACCTTCTAGAAATCTCTGTTGTATGAATGTTACAGGATTTGGAAAAACGGTTTACAAGGCTCTAAAATATTTTGAAGCTGAAACATAAAATCTGTAGGGTAAAGCAAAAACCAAGGGAATCATGGGAGATTGGTGTTGGCCTGTGTCGACAGAAGCTGCATTTATTGTTCGCATTTATTTCTGATCGACATTTGCGTTGGAAAAGTTTTTGAATGTTTTGGTCAAAGAACTTTTAAGGGAACATTTTTGTTCTCAAGCCATAAAGGTCTTGATTAAGGACAATAACAAAAGAGAGAAATAAATACTTGGGAGAGAGTATTATGCAGAGAAAGAGAGAGAGAGAGAGAGAGAGAGAGAGAGAGAGAGAGAGAGAGAGAGAGAGAGAGAGAGAGAGAGAGAGAGAGAGA
>NC_068982.1:10850869-10851626 GCF_001194135.2 Octopus bimaculoides | reverse complement strand
ATGGGCTTCTTTCAGTTTCCGTCTACTAAATCCACTCACAAGGCTTTGGTCGGCCCGAGGCTATAGTAGAAGACACTTGCCCAAGGTGCCACGCAGTGGGACTGAACCCGGAACCATGTGGTTGGTAAGCAAGCTACTTACCACACAGCCACTCCTGCGCTATTGCGCCCATGCATACCAACCTCCCCTCTCCACACCACTGATGTTATTCAAGGGAAAGACAAAGGGGCCGATACAGCTTGGCACCAGTGATGTCGCAGCGACTCATTTCTACAGCTGAGTGAACTGGAGCAACGTTAAATGAAGTGTCTTGCTCAAGAACACAACACGCAACTCGGTCTGGGAATTGAACTCACAACGTCACGATTGTAAGCTCGACTCTCTGACCACTGAGCTATGCGCCTTCACACACACACACATACACACACACACACACACACACACACACACACACACACACACACACACACACACACACACACACACACACACACACACACACACATGTAAATATGCATGTAAATATGCATGTATGTATATATATATATATATGTATATATATATATATATATGTATGTGTGTGTGTGTGTGTGTGTGTGTGTGTGTGTGTGTGTGTATATGTATATACAGGGTGTCCACAAAGTCTGGGTACACGGGGATTAACACATACTTTAAGAAATTATTTCTTATAATTAATTGTTTATGTTATGATTTTATTTACTTCATGTAGCCAGACTTTGTGGACACCCTGTATATA
>NC_068982.1:10849611-10850693 GCF_001194135.2 Octopus bimaculoides | reverse complement strand
ATATATATATATATATACATACATTTTTTGTATTTATTTAACATATCATTTCATTAAACTAATACGCTTGAACATAACGGATTCCAAATCCTTGATATCTCTCATCTATTCCTCTATTCCTCTATTCACACAAATACTTTCATATTCACCATTTCTCTGATATACTTCATTAATATAATTCTTTTGTTTTATCGTAGCGAAGTCGATATTCCCATGTGATCTATATTATGATTTTATTATTAACTTCCTTTAATATATCTCATCTTCGTTCAATGCACAAAAAGTATTGAAAATACATAGAACTGAAAGTGCACCAAACATAGAACCGTGCTTGAAAAGTTTATTTCCTTCTCTTTTATTACAGATTATGTGGAGGCGCATTCGTGGTGGTAGGATCACGGTTTCGATTCCCTGACCAGGTGTTGTGACTGTTTATTAAGTGAAAACACCTAAAGCTCCACGAGGCTCCGGTATGGGGTGGTGGCGAATCCTGCTATACTCTTTCACCACAGCTTTCTCTCACTCTTTCTTATGTTTCTATTGTACTTGTATTTCAAAGGGCCAACTTTGTCACAGTCAGCGTCACGCTAAATCTCCCCGAGAACTACGTTAAGGGTACACGCTAATTTCACGAGCAGACTGTTCCGTTGATCGGATCAACTGGAACCCTCGTCGTCGTAACCGACGGAGTGCCACGATTACAGATTATAGTCTGAGCAATAACTTATATGAGTGCATTAGGTTCGACTTGGATAATTAATTAAAAATGATCTTAATGGAATAGTCTGAAGGTTCAAAAAGTAAAAATACTTTACTGGATTATACAGTTCTATATTTAAGAGATGAGGAATTATGTACTTTATTTACATTTGACGGATATTTGTCCTCATCTCGTTTGTTGTTAGCACAATGTTTCGGCTGATATGAAGGCTGGAGGGCACATCAACCAAAACGTTGAGTTAACAACAAACAAGATGAGGACAAATATCCGTCAAATGTAAATAATTTACTGGATTAATTTACGTTTATTTCCGAGCTTGTGAACATTCATTTTCTTTACACACACACACACAAACACACAC
>NC_068982.1:10846942-10848919 GCF_001194135.2 Octopus bimaculoides | reverse complement strand
ATATATATATATATATATATATATATATATATATATATATACATATATATATATGTGTATATATATATATATAAATCTACTGAAGTTATATAAATGTAGCTGTCTGAAACTTTTCATGTAAATTTGTGTTTCCCTCTAAACAGGTATGCACTAAGGCTTTGTGCTGCTTAGGCTAGAAACAATTACACACACACGCGCGCGCGCACACACACACACAATCTTTATCTATCTATCTATCTATCTATCTATCTATCTATCTATCTATCTATCTATCTGTCTGCCTGTCTTACTTTTGTCTGTCTGTCTATCTATTTTCTCTCACTGCATATATACATACATTTATATGTATATGTGTGTATGCATGTTTTTTGTGTGTGTCACATTGTGTGTGTTTCTGTGTGAATCGACGAAAGGAATACTTATCCATGAAAAAATGTCTCATAAAGCTTCGCTTCCCTTCAATTACACACAAACTTCCCTTGTTATTCTCACCAACAATGCAGTGAATCAGAGATTCTCCGTATGAAGACATTAAACAACGATATTATTGTCAACCGATTGCGATATAACAAAGCGTATTCATATGTGTGTCAAATATAAAACGCCAGAGGAAAGAATTCGGAAACCATTTACGAATACTGAATCTGAAATTTATTCTATATTGTTCCCGAAAGTTGAAATTTTCAACTGTATAATTTCGATTTAAATCTATGAGGAGGGGTGCAATAAAGATGTGTCAATTGAAGCAGTGGGGGAGGGGAGCAGAAAGATCAGTGTGAGGGATCTCACCATCCAGGGAATGGAGATACCGCTTCTGACGATTTTGAAATAGAAATTACGTTCGATATGCATTATATTGGAACCAAGAATATAAAATTTGTTATGTCAGCAAAACTAGATTCTGACTAAAAAAAATAATAAATAAATAAAAAGCAATGCAATCGACATTTTGGTAAGAAGTGAATTAAAAAAAGGAATGTAATTTCAGGCAACTTCGCCGTATATAACTTTAGCTATGCATTTATACCGATAAAAATAGTTGAATTCGTCATTGACAAACATATCTCTATACCTATTATTCAATACAATTCGATAAGCGAAAAGATTTTATCAATACGAACACAAAGCAAAGCAAATATGAGTCTAATTCAAGTTTATGCACCAATATCGGGAGCTCATAAAAAGGAAATTGAAAATGTGTATGACGGTTTGCAAATTATAAATTGCAATTTCGATGCAAAAAAATGGGGAGGTAGAATCACGCATCATTGCGGAAAAATTTAGACTTGACTCCAAAAATGATGTTGGGAAAAGATTGATCATTTCCTGCTCAGAAAATATTTGTTGAATGAATGCTTAAAAGCGATTATATCTTCGTAATATTGCAAACAAGCAATATCACTATCAAATTCATTACGACCTTATTGAAGAAACTGGAGTGAAGCATCGTCCATGCAGTAAACACCTTAGCTATTGCTGACGGTGGAGATAACTGACAGGTTTACATCACTAAATTGAAACTTTAATTAAAATGAATGAAATAAATATGCAGATAATCCGAGATCGATGCAAGTATAAGAGATGAAGGCACCAGATGCATTAATAAATGCAAAAGCTTCTGGAGTGAATGAAATTCGATTTCAAATATAAAAGTATGTGCACAATATCCAAGAAGCTTTTAAAATTACACTATCTGATGCGAACCGAAATAATCTCTATCTGATTGGAAGGTACATCTATACTCGAGGTTTTAAAAATATTTTACGAAACTATCAAAGTGTAAGACTTACATTTTATATAAGTACTATTATGATTATTGTTTTTAAACACGATTAAAAATACTGTTAAATAGGTTATCTAAAATGCAAGATTCTACTAGGATAGAGTCTACATCAGATATACGACTGCTGAAATAAGGTCAGTATTGAATGACGTTTACGTGTATCCCAGAACTGAGTACGTATAAGATATATATAT
>NC_068982.1:10841558-10846915 GCF_001194135.2 Octopus bimaculoides | reverse complement strand
ACACACACACACACACACACACACACACACACACACACACAAACACACACACACATATATATTTGGCTGAATGAATTATCCTTTGTTTACAGTTAACACGGAAAAATTCAATAAACTGTTACCAGGGTAGCAAAATTCACGCAAGTAACAAGTATGAAGCGACCTATTCAAAGGTAGAAAATCCGGGTTAATGTGCTGTAATTTGTATAATATAAGTAAATAAATGGAGTTAAACGCAGATGTTATTCACATTCTTTTACTTTCGACATATGTTTCGAAGACAACATTGGTTTTATGCCAAAGGAATAAACGGTGTAAAATAATGCAATCTCCTCATCAGGAAAGAAAGCGAACCGATCTCAACAACAAGGCATTATAACAATTTTGATGACTCCATAAATGATAAACAGAACGTTATTAAGTTTTAATAAAAAAAAAACCGTTAGTAGATCTGACGTCAAAGGTAGACCATAGGAAGAGAAGGGATAAAGAAATAATAAGTAGAGAACAAATAAAGGAAAAATTTAGAGGGATATGTTGGTTGGAAAAATGTTCAAAAGCTTGGAAGTGAATTTCTCTATTGCAGTAGAGTGCAAGGTGAACTAAATGTTCAAACTATACAGACTGGTATAAATTATTTATCTGAGCTAAACGTGTGTTTCTGCCAATGATTACATTTGTAAGATCGCTCTATAAGCGTGTTAACAAGGTGATTCTTAGAGAAGAGAATATGGAAGAGTTCAGAATGTTACATAATCATTTGCCATTATCGTAAGGGAAAGAGATGAACAGGATGAACCAATCTAAATTAAAAACCTTATTGTTGTCTTTAAGATACCAAACAAATTTACTAAGCCCTGTGGAATTGCATTTACTACTATCCCTACATGAAGAATAATGATTGGAAATTCTCTTAAATAACTGGGAAGAGGAAGCGCCAATATAGAAATAGACATCGGTACCGGAAGTAATTTTACATTGGTATATAGGATTCTTAATCTTAGAATTATTAGACATAAATTTAATTCTGTTGGGGTTGTCCTCAGAGACTAAAACTATGTTGTTGTTATTATTATTATTATTATTATTATTATTATTGTTCAGTAGTTTTATTTTTATAACGTGCTTTCACTTCACTACCGAGCGCTATTATTATTATTATTATTATTATTATTATTATTATTATTATTATTATTATTATTATTATCATTATTATTATTATCATTATTATTATTATTATTACGGGAAAAGCTGGTATTAACTACATTAATGTTGGAACTCTCAGTAAATGAACTTTCATTTAACAGGCTGGTATTAGGAGAAGATATAATTTGTGAGAGATTCTTTGTGTTGGAGAAGGCAACTCTAACTATATGGGAATTAATAATGGAATAATATCTAGAATTTTTTGGAAAGTTCTTACTAACCGCTTCACGGAACTACAAAGGAAGATTAGATTTAATTTACCTTCCATACGGAATAACAAACCAAATAATTTTGCTAGCACCAGTCAAATTGTAAGTGGTACTGTCTCTAAAGAATCTCTAGAGTGAAAAAATGGGCTTAAATAACGGTTGCCTCCCTTACACTGTAAAAGAATTTTATCATGTTTTGTGTTGTTGTCCACATTAGAATTAAAATCACTCTTATTACAACTAAATTTCTTGTCTCGAATAGTAGATGAAGAATGAGATTGCACATAATCAATGTAGGTAACTTTTTCTTTATACCCTACATTAACTAAGGCAGTTATAAAATTCTGCCTTGCCATTAAAAATGTCAACATTGGCGGATAGTTTAGACAATCTAACTGAAATGTTTTTAACAAAATTCTTAGTAATTGCCCTAGCGTGATTACTGGATGGACTAATATACTTGAGATTGGTGGATGGTTTGTAGTATGGAAAGTATGAGTTATTGGGCAAATTAAGTGTAATATCTAAGAAGTTAGCTTTAATTATCTCATCGTCAAAATCGATGTGAAAGCCCATTCTACGAGAAAACCTAACTAACCTATTCTTAACCTTCTGTATCTTTTGATTTAACCTTCTGTAACGTTTTGGAGGTAAAGCAAACAAATCATTACGATATAGACCTCCACAGATGTCTGGGAACTGGTCAGCCATTTCATAAAGTATACATATACCGACTAAATCCGAACTTTCCATTGGAATATCGAACCCGTTAGGAGTATCCTTCCGGACCCACGACTTATTATCAAACTTAATGATTGATTTTCTGGCAGCCAGAATTTACTGATATGTATAGGTGAGTATCTATTTCTATGTATATGAATGTAAGCATGCAGACGCTTTAATAGGCCTACGTTCATGAGCCGGTAGATCTCTTTTTCTTTCATGTTTTGTTTACACGTCAAAATTTTTATCATATATATATTACAATTTACATCTCTTGCTAAACATAGCTTGCTTTGATTCTGTCTAACTGTTACTATCTTTAATGTGCTTTGTAAACAGTGTTCTCGTAACTTCCGTTAATTCAAACCATAAAGTTTGTCAGCAGCCTGCCTACTTTACATAAGTTTCAAATTTCTGAACTTATATAAATGTTTTGTGGTTCTGCATTTATCATAACACATTCTGATAAAAGATTGCATAAGTTTAATCTTAATAACTGTAATCCTAAGATGATTATCACAGAAACTCATGGAAAGATGTTCTAAGTAAATAATATTAAACAATATTCTCCAGTTTTATACATTCTATCCATAACCTGCGATCATTATACCTACCATATCTGTAACATCTGTTTCGGAGTGTAAAGGGATACATTGTGCTCTTATGAAATGGTTTTATATTGTATAGTTTAATAGGTACTCTATATACAGAATATATATATGTTAATATATCATGAGGTATGAGAAGTGAATATAGATTTATTTAGCCAGAGACTTCCATTATAATGAAAACAATATTACATAAACCTGACGGGCTACTTTTGTAGGGTGGAGGCGCAATGGCCCAGTGGTTAGGGAAGCGGACTCGCGGTCGTAGGATTGCGGTTTCGATTCCCAGACCGGCGTTGTTAGTGTTTATTGAACGAAAATACCTAAAGCTCCACAAGGCTCCAGTAGCGGATGGTGGCGAACCCTGCTGTACTCTTTCACCATAGCTTTCTTTCATTATTTCTTTCTGTTTATAAAAAATACCTCATGAGGTATGAAAAAATACGTCATATATATATATATATATATATATATATATATATATATATATATATATATATATATATAAACCTCATAAGGTATGAGAAGGGAATATAGATTTATTTAACCAGTGAGTTCCAGAGGGTGACGGCCGTTTCGCAACTTTTTCCATGTAGTGTTAATTTCAGTATGCAAAAATTAAAGGTATTAATATGGATGTCGATATTATACAATTCTATATTCACAAATCCTTTTGTACTCTAGGCACAAAGCCTGAAGTTTTGGGAGAGGAGGCCAGTCGATTTGATTTACCCAGTACACAACTGGTACTTAATTTATAGACCCCAAGAGGATGAAAGGAAAAGTCGACCTCCGCGGAATTTGAAGTCAGAAAGAACATAAAGACGGACAAAATATCGCTAAGCATTTTGCCCGGCATGCTAACGCTTCTGCTAGCTCGCTGCCTTTTAAATATTCTTTTCTACTCTAGGCACAAGGCCCGAAATCTTTTGGGAGGGAGGCAATCGATTAGATCGATCCCAGTACGCAACTGGTACTTAATTTATCGACCCTGAAAGGATGAAAGGCAATGTCGACCTCGGTGTTATTTGAACTCTCTATATTCACAAATTAATGCAAATAAAGTAATCTGTCACATCAGAACACCAGAGCATCACGGTTACATTGATAGTTCGACTCTAAATAGGCACGCAAAATTCCATCTTCATATTTACAGTGTATGGAAGGTTCGAGAAAATGCATTGATTTGGTCGGTAAAGAGCAAAGGCATCCCATAGTTCTATTTATAATTAAATTTAATTCACCGCATATGAATTCCCTCAGGTCAATTAAGTTAAAGAAATAGAAAATTAAGGAATTTTCCATCCTTAATTTAAACAAACACCAAGAGATAAAATGATAAAATCAAAGATAAAAAACATAAAAGTATAAACAAATAATGTAAATAATTTATCAAAGTAATTACACAGGTCTGAAGGCTGGTTTTGGGAGGGGGAAACAGCTGGCAATTTAAAGAGCCTAATGAATTCATAGATGAGCTCTTGTTGGCAGAGAATTAATCTAATTACAAAGAAGTTGTGTCCTTCAGTTATAAGCTTTTATCCGTCAGCCAAGACCACAAAGCATCCTCAGAGTGAATTGAACTTTCAATAATCATACTCTTACATCAGCTACACTTGATTGTTTTTTCATAGAGTGTTTTAATCGGGAATAGACAAAGTACATACACACATACTCATAGAATCACATCTACACATGCATATGTATACACAGGTATTGTCGAACAAGTAGAAAGATATATTTTTAAACACGTAAATACTGAAGAGAATATATAAAGGATAAAATCCTTTTAAGAGCAGAAAAACTTGCCGGTAAATGTTATCCTTTATATATACTGTTCAGTATTTACGTGTTGAAAAAAAATTATCATTCTACTTGTCCCAGAATACATTTTAACACTTCAAAACAGACTTACAGGAAATGTATCAAGGCCGACAGGAAGCAGTGCAGCTTCCTAGGTCTAACCAACAGTAGTATTATTCCCTTCAGGGGACTGTCACATTACGTTCACAGCATACAACTACTTCGTCGTATCACTACTGCATAAATCTCTCTGAGAGATTTAGAAAGGTATCATTTCTAGACTTATGTTTGTTTACATATGCCGTAATACACATACGTATATATAAAAACACACACACATACACACACATACACAAATATATACAACGGGCTTCTTTCTGTTTCCCTCCACCAAATCCAATCAAGATGTTTTGGTCGGCCCGAGAGTATAGATGACACTCGCTCAAGGTGCCACGCAGTGGGACTGAGCCCCAAACTATGTGGTTGCGAAGGAAGCTTCTTCCCACACAGCAACACCTGCGCCAAATATATGTTTCTTTGTGTGCGTGTGTGTGTGTGTGTGTGTGTGTGTGTGTGTGTGTGTATCATTCTTAAACAAGAGCATGATTGACAGCTACTCCGCTGTTTCAGTTACTCCACCATTTGGCTGTTTTAGTCACAACCATTTGGCTGAGAAGCAAGCTTCTCGTCACACAATCATCCCTACGTGTGTGTATACATACACACACATACATACATACATACATACATAGATTCTGCATTTGTCATAACACCTGAATTGGTGACAGTGTGATTAAAGATTGCATAT
>NC_068982.1:10840163-10841545 GCF_001194135.2 Octopus bimaculoides | reverse complement strand
TAATGATAATAATAATAATAGTAGTGGTGGTAATAGTGATAAGGATAAAAATAATAATAATAATAATAATAATAATAATAATAATAATAATAATAGGGATAAAAATCCAAATTTACAGGGAAAAATTCAATTTAATTTAATTTATTAAAATTAAATTAAATTTCACAATATATAATATACTAATATATAATTTGAAGAAAAAAACCCACAATTATTGAATTCATCCATGAAAATCCAAAATCACAAATAGAAAAATTTAATAAGTAAATACACTAAAAAAACCTATAACAAATATCAAAAAAGTACAAAGTAATAAATATTAAAATAATATATATATAGTTTCATATGTGTGTGTGTGTTTGTGTGTGTATACATGTCTATATATATTCAAGTCTGTATATAATCGTGCACGTAATATATTATGAGAGATAGATGAGGAAGTTAGAGGAGAATTAATTAAAAAAAAAAAAAATTTAACTCCATAAAAACGGAAGCGACAGTCTGATGTCATAATCTGACAACAATTCTCTTCATCAAACCAACACTTTACCCATTACAACTTGCTCTCTCTCTTTATGTATATATGTTTTTTTTTTGTATAATTTCTGTTCTACCCCAAGGTACCGCGAACTGGAGAAAGCATGCTTATGCCTTTTTCTAGTTGTATCTAAGTATGAGAAACACGGTAACGGTCCGCTGTGAAATGCCGACAAGATCGGCCCTTTAAAATACAGGTACTACTCATTTTTGCCAGCTGGGTGGGGTGGGGGGACTGAAGCAACGTGAAATAAAGTGTCACCGGGGATTGAACTGACGACCTAACGATCGTGAGCCGAGTGCCCTAACCACTAAGCCACGTGCCCTCACGGCGATGCATACTCATAAACATAAATATACGTATGAATGAACGTATCTAAAGTGGCTTTTGTCGCTTTGGCCGTAAGTGTATGCATGTATAATTGTAAGTGAGGATGAGTGTATTGTCTTTGTATTCTAGTTTCTTCAAAACTGTTACTCATCTTGGGTAGGGTGGGGATGTTCCTTTAGAAGATCACCTTTGAATTTAATACATTTTTGGGATTTCGGTTCAAAGAAACGTTTTATTTTTATTCCGCATGAAATAAATATTTTTTTTTTTTACCAATCATAATACTGTGAGTATATAAACAGTAGAACCTCGGTTTTCGAAGAACTCTGATCACAAATAAATTGTACTTTATTTCCTGTCTTTATTATATTCATTTAATACAGTGGTACCTCGGTTTAAGTACGCCTCTGATCACGAATAAATCGAGCTTTATACCTATATATACATATATATATATAAAGCACGATTTATTCCCGATCAGACTTGTTCGAAAACTGAGGTTGTACTGTATATA
>NC_068982.1:10835656-10840109 GCF_001194135.2 Octopus bimaculoides | reverse complement strand
ATATATATGAATGAATAAATAAAGAAAAAGGCAGCAGTATTACCTGCAAACTAATTCCTTGTTTATAAATTTGTTAATTACTTTTTGTAGAATACATGTCTCTTTTTAATCTTATACAGTGATATGCAGAAGTGCATTAAACATTTTATAATTTCATTGAGAATTTGTTTTTAATATCAGATTTTAATGCTATGTATATTGGATATATTGTATATTGTTTATATATTATATATTGTTTACACACACGCACACACACACGAGATATTAAAAGTTATATATTTCAATTTGTTTTATGAACGTTAATTATTTTGTTGTTTGATTACAAATATTCCAGGCTATAGGAATTCAAATGATCTAAATGAGAGTTTCAAATTAGTTATATTTGAAATCCGCCATCCTTGTAGATGATGACGCAATCAAATTTAGAATTTTCATATTCATTAAGAATTTTGTAAATCCACTTAGAGTAACTCTACTGAAACATGATATTATTTTTCGTTTACTAAATCCATTTGCTAATTTATTAATTATTAGAATATTTTGAGTCATCTGCCTCACTTATGAAAACATAATTCCAGAATATATTTTATTTGAAATATATTTTTCATTGGTAGACGCTTTTATAAAATATGAAATCATAACTTTATAAACTATTTTCAGTCTCTTTTCATTCAGATCGTGTACGGCTTGAATCAATGTCTCTTTCCTTTACATTGTGCAGAAGCGTGGCTATAGTGTTTAAAAGTCAAGCCTACTGCATACTAAATGGTCAAATGGTTTCTACTTTAGCCCTAGGTCCATCCAATACTTGTGAGTATAAGTGGGGAAAATTATTCAAAAGTCCGTCGGATGTCTTCTTGGATAGTGGAACAAAAGCTCTCGCTCAGTTTAAAGCCACCGAGGGACATTCAGAACACTGTAGTTTACTACTTTCTGTGGAAGGTATTTGGACTAAGTTTCCTGTCTGAGAATAACACTTGAATCATAGAGTCCCCCCCCTTTAAAGACATCAGCTCCAATGGATCGGTAGGTTTATATGGACACGAGCTTCCACTTCAAACTAAGACATAAAAATGTACAATTGCGTTCATTTTTGCAAATTATATGATGATCTAGGAATGATTTACGTCCATACAACTCAGTATCAGTTATAATTATCATCGCAAAAGCTAATTTATTCTATACATTAGTAAAGATCTACATAGATAAGAAGTGAAATGTGGCATTTCATTGGAATTATTTTGTTGAATGATATTCAATATGTATATGTTTTACCGTCTTTTGTATTGGTTTATCAATTGTCGCATCAGTGTCTTATATATTTGTTACTCTAATGTTATACATTCTTCTAATAGTTTTTAACGCAAAATCTTAAAGAATATAGACTACACGAAGATGTTGCTATGCTATTGTTTAATAATATCAATATTATTAATATCAATTTTAACATATTGGTAATGTTTATTCCTCCCTATAGCTTAATATTTTTCTATCAGTTTGAAAAGATTTCAAAAGATTCGACAGAATAAATACTTTTTCTTAAATTTCATTGTATTCGATAGTGATAACACACACACACACACACACACACACACACACACACACACACGTACGTAAATGTGTTTGTATATATGTGTGTGCGTATGTGAATGTGTGAGCGTGTGCGTCTGTGTGAGTGTATGTGTGTCTACGTGTGTGTAATATATATATACATCACTGCACGTGATACATGTATATATGAAAATATATACACACACATAGAAATCTCTTCTAAGAAGATTGGTGGCTTGCTTCAAAAAGTTTTGAGTTTGAAAGCTGTTTTCTTCGAAAGCCAGTGGAAAACAGCCATGATTACGATATTGAAGAATATATGCAATCATCTCACTCTCGAAACTCTTCTCGGCAGTCTCACAATCTTTGGCTTAAATTTTTGTTGCTGTTGTTGTGTACTAGAATCAATACCTCCAAGATCGGCTGCACTGAATCTTTTATACAAGAGTACCAAATTATAAGCAAATTTTCTACCAGAATGTATATTTGATTATACTTCTAATTCGGAAAAGAATATAAATATATTTTCTGCATCATTCAAGTATCATGTAATTTTCCATCTCATTTTTCCTCTCATTTTTCTTCTTGTGCAGTAATTTGTTTTTTTCCCTTTTGAAGTAGAAGAAAAATTGTTATTGTGTGCACAGCGCTCTATATTGAAAAGTATGTAATTATTTCTGCGTCAAAAGAAGAAAATAAAAATGTAAATTATTCTTCTCGACGAGAAACAGTTGGAGGAAGACAATGACATGTCACTTGAATGATATATGAATATATAAAAGTACAAAAATTCTGACTATAAATAGCCCTTGGCTGTTAGTCTGCGTGTAAACTGGCTCGGTGGTTAAATGCTTTAGTACGTATACATTTGTTTAAACTTTATCAGGCAAAACTTCACAAGTTTAAAATAAGGCTTCAGCAAAAAATACAACGCGTTCCACCGTTTTCAGCGAAAATATCTCTTGTCACACTTTTACTTCATATCATTTTCTCTGTACAGATGTTGCTTATGCATAAATATGAAGAGCTCGTCTTTGACTTAAATTGACTTATAATATAAATAGTATTCTCCCATGACTAAACCGGTGACTTATAAAGATATATAATGAAAAAAAAGAAAAAAAGAAATAAGAGTGTGTCAAACTTTCATTTAACTTGATTTACGCACTCAATCTCTGGTTTACATTGAACACTAAATCGGTGGATGCGAAGCGATATCAGTTTCTGATTTAGGTACCAAGTCAACAATTTTGATGGGAAACGGCTTAGGAGGATGCCATCAATCCTAGCATTTGATTGGTATTTAACCGACACTGTAAAGTTGATAGGCGAAGTTTACGTCGGCAGAATTTGAACTCAGAACGTAAAGACGGACGAAATGCCGCTTAGCATTTTGCCTGGAGTGCTAATAACTTTGTCAGCTCACCGCTTTCATGCGAAGAAATAATGGTTACAAATTCTAGCACAAGGCCAGCACTATGAGGGAAGTGGATGAGATGAAAGGCAAAATCGACCTCGGCGGAATTTGAACTCAGAACGTAGGACGGACGAAATACGATTAAGCATTTCGCCCGGTGTGCTAACGATTCTGCTAGCTCGCCGCTGAAATAATAGTGTTCCTAAATGTAATACGTCAACTGATTCCGAACCATTACCATATCCTTTATAGCAGACAATGAGTAATTATTTCTGCTAAAAAATGCTACAAAAATAACTGGAAAATAATTAGTCCCCAGTTTGAATCATAATTTAAATGTACGAAGGTGTTCAACCAGATTTCTAAGTATAAAAATATCTTTGGCTTTTGGTCGAAGATGGAACCTGTGTACTTAGAACAATTTTTCGGAGCAGCAGTTTCCTGTTTTCTTTTAAACAAAGAGAAACTGATTAAACTGAACAAAACATACTCAGTGAAAAACATTTGAATTGAAATGCAATGTTACTCTTTTCTACTCTAGGCACAAATCCCGAAACTTTATGGGAGGTGGGGGTTCAGTCGATTAGATCGACCCCAGTACGCAACTGGTACTTAATTTATCGACACCGAAAGGATGAAAGGCAAAGTCGACCTCGGCAGAATTTGAACTCAGAACGTAAAGACAGACGAAACACCGCTAAGCAGTTTGCCCGGCGTGCTAACGTTTTTGCCAGCTCTCCGCCTTTGAGATGCAATTTTATTACCAGTCCATATCTATGGCTTCTAGGAATTAACTATCGTGACAGAAACAGAAATAAAATGTCTCCTATACAACATCAGACAACAATATGACTAAATATAGAATGGTCGTGAATGGAATGCTATTGACAATTGATCTTCTGAATAAGAGAACAGCCACAATAAAACAGTTGGAAGTTATACCTAGTGATGTCATGATTTTATTTGATCATCTTGACCTTATAACAAAAGCATTCCAGTTAGGGCTGTTCTATACTTTTTGAAGAGTATCGAAACATACGTTACTCTATGGATTATTTTCTTTTCAAATCACAAGTGTGTCGTCTATTGAGCATAGGGCTGCTACTTTTAGATCGGTGAGGGGTTATGCAGGGTCTACACTTAGAAATCGTATACCACAAAATAAAACGATAAAAGTCGCGCTTTCAAAGCCTAGCCAGGCTCATGGGCCCGGTTTCCCGGTTTCTATGGCGTATGTATTTCCCCCAGCTGGACGGGACGCCAGTCCATCGCAGCGTTACTCAAGAAACAGGAAGAAAGAGTGAGAGAAAGCTGTGGTGAAAGAGTACAACACCGTCTCTGTCTCTGTACGTCTGTCAGTGTCTATAGGGAGAAAGCGATGACAGACGCAAGTGTGTTTAATGGAGAGGAATAAAATAGGAAATAATTATATTGTGTCGAAAATACGTTTCACTCTCACGAAGTTTAAATATTCCCCCACAGGGC
>NC_068982.1:10829572-10835242 GCF_001194135.2 Octopus bimaculoides | reverse complement strand
AACTGTAAATATGGATAACAAACTTTGGAAGAATTAAATTTTGGCAAATTTAAATGGAAAGTCTTTTTAAAAACATATTTGTATAGTATTCAAATACCAGGGTCATTTTCCTTGTTTCTGTCTGTCTCTGTTTCTTTTGTTAACTCTTGTGGGTACGAGATATATATAGTCAATCCAAACATGAACAAGCAAGAAAAAACAACAACGCGAGGGCGTGGAATAAATACAAAGTTATTGGACGCTCAGGAAAGGAAAGAAAAGAAAGAGGATTTCACGTTTCTAGTGGAGCTCTTCATCAGAAATATAGAAAAATTCCAGAGAGAAGACGGAGATAGAAAATCCCCTACGATACACAAGCTGAAAGTTTGCACACATATGTTAAAAGTGCTGGCGGCTTGGAATGGCAACTTTGAGTTTGCTCAATTGAAAGGTGTGGCCTCAATAGCAAAATTTCTCATCTTTTTAAGTGTGGCCTGAGTAGACCCGAATGAAATCTGGTTATAATACCGAAACAAGTAAAACAATAAAAAAAAAAACTATGCTATTTTAATCTCGAGCAAGGCCGGGTTTCTCTGCTAGTATTTAATAAAACATCAATGAGCTAATATAAATTTGAAGAATTCCAATGCATGCTATGTAGTATCACCGTAAAGGAAGAATTTGTATAAATTTCAAATCATGAAACTCAGTATTGGCGCCGCGTGGTGGGTAATTTATCGGTCTCACTGTTATAGACATGAAATAACTTGAACTTGGTGCTACATATCTAACTGAAATTCTTGAAGTATTTATCAATTAATAAATATTTAGGTTTTATGCGAAAGCTTTCGCCCTTTATGTCTATTTGCAGTTAGGTGGACTGAACTGTGTGAAAGTAAAGCATAGTGCTAGTTGACGCATCGTATTGCCAGCAACATAATAGACTCTGCAGCTCCTCAGCTATCAGTCTGATATTCAATCAATACAACAAAGGTTGAATCTTCATGAAATATAATTATAAATAAGTTGAGTTCCATTGAGAACAGTACAGATAAAGCTCAGATAAGTTTAGTCAATTTTGTTTTGAAAATGTAAATTTTCTAAAATTGTTTTTATGAATATTTCTTGAAATAACTATTCTATTCAAAGCATTAGCGAATATATTCTGTAATTTTGGTATCTTTCATATGAGATATGAATTACACAAATGTATTTTGTTTTCAATCACTATAGTATTATGTTTTCGTCCATTAGTTACTATCTATAGCTTAAGTAAATTATTTACTTTAATCAATATCGATTTTTACCAACTATCCAAAACAATCAAATTACAAACCTTTCTCTTATGTATAACAACCATTTTGTGTTTTCAACCAAGTCTTACAGAGCATATAAAAAGTTCGACAACAGTAAATCTCTTAACGTTATGAATGTTGAAGATTGTTAAAATATTTCCCTTAAGATAAACAAATAAAATTAGTTGATCGATACTGGGAAAACTAACCAAGATTACAGAGGCGTATCACTGGTATCTGTCAATGCTTAATTGCATGAACCAGCTCCCTTTGCTATAAATATCTTCAAATAAGGAGGAAATATCTAATATAATTGTGAAGAAGTAAAGTAGTCAGTTTAGTTAAAGAAGTCTATAATTACATCAGAATACTCCAGGTTGGAAACGACGAATGAATACAATTTTGTGATATACAATAGAATTATAACCTGTCTATTGAGGAAACGTGTGTTGAATAACGGGTATGGAAAGGGTTAATATACTTCTGCTTCCGCTTCAAAGAACATAAATATACATCTTTATAAAGAACTTTATTTAAAAATTTATTGAGACGTAATTAATATATTTAAAGTAAGATATTTTAAAGTCAAAATCAAATTGCATTCTAAATTTTGTCATTGAGTTTCTCCACATGTGCATAATGATCCGAATTTATGATCAAGTTGCCAAGAGGCTTCAAATTGTATGTTAATGATTTACTCTTTCATACATATTTGAGTATTTAAAAAAAAAATCACATGAACGCTTCCAATATTTCTCGCGTGAATATATATTTGATGAATCAAATTTATTTGGATATAACTAACACTTAGAAATGAAAATAAATATTGTTGGATACTTTCCGATTTTTCCTCAACAGGAACAAAAGCTTATATATATATATGTGTGTGTATATATATATATATATATATATATATATATATATAATGGAGATGTACTTGCATCGCAAGTGACTTGATCTGAGATCGTGTGCTGAAACAAAAACAATTTCAGCATGGAAGATATTTGTAAGCCATTCAAGAACACACAAAAACCGTCAGTTTCACTTCAACATTTAAATTTCATTTGTGTCAAAATATTTTCGTCGCTTTGAAACTTGAATGGCCCTCAAATATCTTCCACGCTGCAATTGTTTTTGAATATACATACATATATATACATACATAGATATATAGGTCTTCTGAAGGACTAGTACTTAGTTTCGGCATATGAAATTTCATTAAACTAGCTATGGTCAACTCAAGGTCATGCTAGATATCACTTGGTCAATGTGATGATTTGATGGATGAAGTCCGAAATCACTTGGATACATTTTTGCGCAAGGACAAATATATTCGGAAGGGAATACGCGCTTCCAGTCCTGAAATAGCAGCTCATTTAGTTACCTCCGGAATGATTAAAGGACATTTTTGCCATGTCGGTATTTGAGATCAGAAGAATGTAATGTGTAGCAATCTAAAAGCAAGCACACGCTCATATTTGTATTTATATTTATAGCTTAGTTAACTTAGATATGTTTCGGCCAAATATGGTCCTACAACTTTTTCCAACTACCGCTTTTTCCAAATGTCCTGAAGAAGGGATCTTCACCCCGAAATATAGAAATACAAGATAAAAATTGTAAGGCTACGGGTGTGAATTGTATAATATACGGACCAAGTTAGCGGTTTTCGAGTTTCGGCTATAAACCATTAAATATTTCCTTCAGAGAAAATGGCGTTATTGAAATTAACCCTGATAAAAATGTGCATGAACAAGAAGCGACTCTAAAATTGTATGTTTACTAAAAATGGTAAGTCTTAATTACATCGGTAAGAAAGAAAGAAAGAAAAGAAGGAAAGATAAATAGAGAGAGAGGAGGGAGGAAGGAAACAATTTTATTAAAAGTGAAACCAATATTTATAGCTATTACACGTTCCTTTAATCACTTTCATGTATGTATCAGTTTGAAGTCGTATAAATATAACGTAAACTACATCCATCTTATTCCGTTTTTTTCTATCAGTTTTTCATTCTGTTTACTTTTATCGTGCAACTCTCATGTCAATTACATTTTCAACTGCATAAAGTGTTGAACCTTGTATGTGACACGGAACCCTAAACAAATGATTTATGAATAATTAAACAGATTTAACTCATCAGGTGTTTGAAAAAATGCAAATTGCCAAGTACTATGTACACCGATCAATAGGAATTTTAATTTTATTCGTTAAAAAAAGAAAAGAAGAAAACTGAAGCATGTTATATAGCCTTACTGCATGCGATCAACACGAATATAAAACTGGAGAGCTGCAACATTCACCAAGTTGATTAGTGGCCACATAATAAAGCTGATCCGCAGACGGAGGTTTTCTAATATATTAATAATGTTCGTTAACGATAGAGAAGTGTTTATGAGAGTTTGAAATATCTTTCATGAATAGCTTTTATAAATAAAATATTAATTGAATTTTATTGAATATAAACAAACAGAAAAGGATGAGTAACCACATATGCTGATTACACGATATATAAACACTTATGTAAATTATTTCACCTTACGCATTGAAATGTGGGCGCAAAATTAATACACACAAGATATAACACCATGTTTTTATAACATCGACTAAATAAACATAATAAATTGTATATCTATTTAGATTTTAACCTTACGTCGCCATAGGGACCTAAACTTTATGATCACTATATTTTATCACATTTTAAATGTCGATGTTTTTAGCAGCATACGCTGGTGATATTTAGCAAAATTTGATATTTAAATATGAAGATTAAATTTTATTTTATTCATGTATTTTCTCTTTTCTTTTTACGAGATTTTCATATAAAAGGCTATCAAACATGAAGTGAAAAAAGAGAATTTCACATAATCTTCTCAAATTAAAGGAAACTTCGTGGATTATTTGAAACACATTGCAATGTCTGTCAATCTACTTGAAACATTTAACAGCAAGAAGTTGAATAACGAAATATACAGTATCGTGTTGAATGGACATTTTTGTAATAGAGATGTAACTTTCAACTATAAATAGGACAGAGGCGAAGTTTTTATTTTCATTGCTGACATATTAGTGAATGAAGTCCAATTTGGAGCTATTCGATAAATAATATAAGTTTTGGGACATGGCAATTTAAGTCTATCAGGAAGATATGGAGGTTTCACGAATGGGTTCCGAAAATACTTAACTTTGCGCCAGAAACTGTAAATTCTTAAAATTCATATAAATATTATAATTCAGGGTCAGCTGCTTATCAAAGAATATTTGCAAGTCTCTTTCAGACAATTATCGAGAATCTAGAGGTAAACATAAGATGATTTATGAAAAAGTAAACATATTTTCATATTTAACTAAAACAACATATACGAACATTAAATTTTCAAATACGTCATGCAGTCAACTAGCGTTAATGTTGTGTCGACACCCCCAGGCGAAGAAGTAGGATCTCCCAAGACATATAAATAGAGGTAGTCTGGCCGTGGTAGGAGTGTTGAGTAACAGTCGAGTAGCAGTTGTGTAGCGGTTGGGTAGAGATCATCCGAAGGTGCTAGATAGCAGTAGCGATGAGACATAACAGTTAATAAACTAAAAGGGGTAATATTTTCATGCAGAGAAACACCTAGAAAAAGGACTATTTTTTGCGGACGAAAATGCATTCATTCAACAAAAGATTTCTATACATCTTTTGAGACAATTGATCTACACCTGGAGTATTTCTTCCCAGGAACAGGTCTGAGAAAGATTGATATAGAAGACCAGTAGCTACCCATGCTTATATGTATGTCGTCTCCTTGTAACTGATGTTGTCCACTGCTGTCCAGTGCTGTTGCAATCGTTTTGACGAAAATGCAAAAATCTAATTCTAAAATCGCAAAGCATCCAGTTGAATCCTCGAACAATATTTCATGTCGCTGCCCTTAACTAGTCCTTTCTTTATTGACAATGAGGCAATGGGAGGTAAAGTTGACCTTGACAGGATTTGAACTCAGGTTGCAGGACCAGAATATACAGCGCTAGGCATTCCTCTGAACGCCCAAAGATTCTGCCAAATTATCTCATTACTCACGTACATACATATACATAAATAAGATAAATCTGTCCACAAAACGACGACTGTAATTTAGTAACAACTTGGACAAAAAACAAACAAAAAAGAACAGAAATCCTACACGTCAGGTGAAATAAAGAACTTAAAAGTATGAATTTAAGACGTCGAGTGAAAAACATCGTTTCGAGACGGGATTATAATGATCTTGCATTGACCACAAGTTCGCTTCTAATCAACTAGTCTTGATGAACAAAAGCAAAACTTCCAAAAAAAAACAAAAAAAACCGCTCTTCAGAATTATCTTGGAGCATTTTGTCTAAATTTAACATCACACATTCAAAAAGATATATATA
>NC_068982.1:10822127-10829142 GCF_001194135.2 Octopus bimaculoides | reverse complement strand
AGAGAGAGAGAGAGAGAGAGAGAGAGAGAGAGAGAGAGAGAGAGAGAGAGAGAGAACGATGACCTTAAGCTAGAATAATGCTACTGAAAATGTCAATTACATTACATTTCCATTAAACATATTACACATATGATCAGTTGTTTAAAAATGTGAATTAGATACCGCTTTCAAATACAGCACATCGTAATTGAAATAGTATAACATACCATCCGTAATAAAAACTGCCCTTGAATAAATATAATATCCCAGGTTTTCAGTACATACATAACGTATCAGCACAAGAAACACCGGTGGCATATTGCTACCATACTTCCTGACAAATGCAGAGATAACATGTCTGATATCGTTATTGGAGACGCAAAAAAATACCTAAGATTGATTCAGTCATTAGACTACAGGCAAATTAGGGCTATGCATTGTAGGATTTTAGCCGAACAAATCTATCCCTAGTACTTATATTTTAAAGCCTGTTACTTATTCTATCCTTCGCTTAGGCTGAACCGTTAAGTCTTGAGAAAGTAAACAAATCAACACCGCTTGTCAAGCGGTGGTGGGGACTGACACAACCACAAACACTCGCACATAGCTGTATGTATGTATGTATGTATGTATGTATGTATGTATGTATGTATGTATGTATGTATGCATGTATGTATGTATGTATGCATGCATGCATGCATGCATGCATGTGTGTATGATCTATCTATCTATCTATCTATCTATCTACGACGTGCTTCTTTCAGTTTCCGTCTAACAAAGCCACTCGCAAAGCCCTGTTCATCCTGGGGCTATAATACAAGACATTTGACCATTACTGCACCTTGAGAGTATTTCTTTCAAAATCAAGCAGAAAGCAAATATTCATAGACAATTCTTCAAACTCAACACCTCTTCAACTCAGACTGTAAATTGTTATTTATTCCAAAATGCATTGATACATTCAGTTATGTCAATATCAAAACGTCTGTCTCAAAAACAAAGATTTCCATGCAAAACTTACCCAGTTAATAAGCACTTTAGAAATCTCATTTATAATTGTTTGGGCCGAAATATGTGCATTTGAATTTGAAGGTTAAAAACCGCAAGAACTTTCTTGACAACCTAATATATAAATATATATTTATATATATATCGCCATGCCCATACATGTTTACATGACATGCACATGCACACACATACACACACACATACGCGCATATATATAGATACACACACACATATGTAAATATATAAATGTTATGTGAACGATAATATTTTGAAAAACAGACGAGTTTAATATTTAATTTCACATATATATTTATATGTTTATATGACTGTGTGAAATTCAAGCCAAATACAATTAATCATAACGATTTTCAGTTTTATTTGGATTAAATGCCGGCGATTTCTGATCAAAACCTTTTACAACTGTTCGCCTGCATTCAGCATCTCTAACGATCACCCGCTCCTTCTCCGTTTGTTGTTTTAGTTTCCTTTTACGAGCTTGACCGACGAGATACACATTGCCTTTTATGCTTTCTGTCGTGGGGAGTGCAATAGATTAGGGAATGGATTCGAAAATATCAGTAAAGTTTGAGATTGATGTGATATTTAAGTGTTCACGCCTTTTCTATAAGTAAAGTAAAATAGCTTCACATTAGAATGCAGAAATTAGCTAAGTAATTTTTACCTTAATTTAATAATTACAGTCAACAGAAAGAAACAATCACTGTATTGCTTTTTCTCTTAAGATGATTGATCTAGAGAAGAAATAAATAAATGACTAAAAAATAAAACAGTAATATCTAAGGGTCAATTCCGAGTAATCATTTGCGAACACAAAAGACAACGTAAAAAGTCATGAAAAAATATATGAAACATTTCATTGTTTTGAGAAATGCATCAATATCGCAACTTCCGGTTTTCCATTTTCTTTTGATAAGAAACGTGCATTACTTTTTTCGAGTAAAAGAAATTGTATTCAGTTGTTAATTTAATGAACAGTAAAACCACCGAATATATAACTTCACTACTGGAAAACATATTATTATCTGTATATTTTGATTAGACACAGAAACATTTTATGTCGTCGAAGAGGAAAATTATCTCGCTGTTGATTTTTTCCCAAGGTCATTACTTTTATATGAGATGAGATACCATCCAACTGGAATAGAAATTGCGTTATTGAACGAAAATAGTCAAACACTTTTAGCTCTTCAACTCTCGTCACATACGAAAGTCATATTACTCTGGCCATATAATACTCTGATGGTTATTAAACCAAGTAGTTGTAAGATTTTGATAGATTACACATAAAGTCAGCATACAAATGTTGACCGCTCTAAATAAGCAAGATAGCAGGAGAAAGAGAGTACTTGTTTTTTATGCTGTGAATATCAGCTTATTGATTAGATATCATGTAGGATTTAATTTGATTACTACAAATGTTTATAGTTATTGGAGTCAGAGAAGCAGAAATAATTCGGTCTCCAAGTCGATCGCTTTATAAACAGCTTCACTTTTATGAATGTATACACTTATATACACTGTATTAATATAATGAATATTTTAAAGCAAACCAACGCCACTGGAACTGTGTTGCATAACCGCAAATATAACAATGTTTAGCCTCATAAATACATGGAAGGGTGTAAGGAATTGCAGGTTTATTACTTCCTCTGGTGCAACAGGAAGAAATATTTCACAGTGAACAATTTTCATTTGTCAGATATATGAAATATTCTTTCAGACAATTTCTGGTCTAAATTTGATCCTTATCAAGTACACAGTGTTTTCTAATTTATTACTTCCCGTAATATTCTCCATTTAAAACCAATTATTTTGTTAACCACTTGACAGTAGTCATAGTAATTCAACAATAGATAACGGAGTCAGTGACAATGTTTTTCTTTAAAACGGACAGTAAAAAGACGCAACTTGAAAATGTTACCATTAAAGTTACATGCTGAGTATGACAATGAAACAGTGGTTTCATGGTTGTCAGCAGATAAAATGAGATTTATAATAGTAGTCATACTAATGATTAGTATCCCAATTGCTTACAAACATATACCCCACCACCATCACATATATACGAACACATGGATATACACAAGGGTAATTTGATGATGATTTATAATTCGAAGGTTTTGTAGTTAACTTGACATCCATTGTCTGAAAATGAAAAGCCACTTCTTGAATTTTTAACCTAAAATTTAATCAATGTATGTTTCTAAAATTCAGGTTAATTATATATTTGCATTCCAGCGTGATAATCAAATCGTCTTTCGCTTTAAGGAACGTGTTTATACAAAGCATCTGATTATTCCATCTCTTTATTGATTATACGTTTTCTCAATCAACAGTTTTATCTTCATACGTTCCAATACAAAGGAAGAAGTTCAAAATATTCCTTTCACAACTATCTTTCACTCCTAGTATCAACCAAGTTTTCAAATATTCGCCAACGCAAATATTATTCTAACAAAGCGAGAAAAACACACACATCACACGTGCTTACAAACTTGCCAAGAATTACACAAAAGAAGCTTCGGAATATGCCCATCGTTTGCAGCGACGTTTATTGTAAGCCATATATAGCCTTCTATGGAGTACTGAAATGATACCAATGCTTTTTATAAGAATCCCATTCATTGATCACTAATTTCTAAACTCTTTGCAATAGAATAACAATTGATATGCCTTTCTTTATCTAAAGACTCTATTCTCAAGTTAGTCGTCGTAAATTCCGTTCGTCGAGTCTCATCATACAACTATAATTGAAATTATGATTTTATTCCGCAGAGATTATTCAGAAACATCTACAATGCCACAGGAAAGATAAATAGCGTTTTGCATATTCTGCATTTAAATGTGTCCAGAGAAAATATGTCTATCTCTTATCTTTCACCTTTTACGTGTTTCATTCATTAGAATGCGGCCATGCTGGGGCACCGCCTTGAAGAATTTTTAGTCGAAGGAATTTAATCCAGTACTTAAATTTTTAAAGCCTGGTACTGATTCTACCCGTCTCTTTTGCCGAAATGCTTAGTTACAGGAACGTAAATACACCAACGCCAGTCACCAAGCAGCTAAGGTTGACAAACAGACACAAAGACACGCATACATACATACATACATATATAATACATCATACATACATAAATATCTATATAGATATATAAAGTATATTTGCCAACTAAATGTGGCGGTCCCACGAGGGTTGTGTTACTGTTTTTTATAGCCCGAGCAAGGTATCTCTTCCAGCTGGCCAACGACATAGTTTGTGTCCGATTAGTATTTCTGAGGGAGGTCATCGCTCCAATCTCTAGCCTTACGTGATGCACACAGTCCCTGATTTCTGGTTGGTTACCCGTCCTCAGTGTGTGTTAATCACTGGCTAGTGATAAACAACTCATTCTACTCGCAAAATACTATATGCCTTTTCTAGCGGCAAACTGACGCTGAGAAATCCCTGAGCGAGAAATAAACAGTAACAGTTCAGAATCGTAAAATATATTTGCCAACTAAATGTGGCGGTCCTATACAGGACGGTGTTACTGTTGTTTTTATCCCCAGAAAGACTGGACAACGACACACAGTCAGTGTCCGATTAGTATTTGCGAGGGAGGTCATTGCTCCCATCTCTAGTCTTACATGATACACACAGACCCGGGCTTCTTTCAGTTTCCGTCTATCAAGTCTTCTCACAAGGCTTTAATCAGCCCGAGGCAAGAAGCAGAAGATGCGCTTGTCCAAAGTGCTACGCAGGAGTGAAAACAGAATCATGAGGTTGGGAAGTAAGCTTCTTATCACAAAGCCAAACCATCATTATTATTTTTCAATTTATAATATTGAACCCCACATTTAGACAGTTACTAAAACGAATTATCACGAGATATGCCGAAGCGAGAGATAATTTGCAATTGATTTATATATTAAAAGCACAAATTATCTGCTTGTGACATATTTTCGAGTGAATTTGCTAAAATTTTGAAGATACTAAATTTTTCATTGTTGGTGTAGAATTTGGCTGTGGATAAGACACATATAAACGAAAGCACCAGATCAAGGGACAGACTAAGGAGACTACTCATCTCAGATTCAATACACACGTTGTATAACCTATACTGTACTGTACACATCGAAGATTCTAATCAAGATGCTATGTACAAAATACTGAGGCGTTTCAATATGGTTTCAGTTTTTTTTACATTATTTTGTGTAATTAAATTTTATATGTTTTAATTATAATAACTGAAAAATATTCTAGTCCTGCAAAGAGGCCATAGTGTTTAGCGAATTGCGACGACATTCTTTATAAAAGAATAACTTCATTGAATTATATTTTAAATCATTTATTTTTACTATATCATTAAATATTTGACATATTTAATGGTGCAGGAGTGGCTGTGTGGTAAGTAGCTTGCTTACCAATCACATGGTTCCGGATTCAGTCCCACTGCGTGGCACTTTGGGCAAGTGTCTTCTACTATAGCCTCGGGCCGACCAAAGCCTTGTGAGTGGATTTGGTAGACGGAAACTGAAAGAAGCCCGTCGTATATATATATATATATATATATATATATATATATATATATATGTATGTGTTTTTGTCCCCCCATCATCGCTTGACAACCGATGCTGGTGTGTTTACGCCCCCGTAACTTAGCGGTTCGGCAAAAAGAGACCGATAGAATAAGTACTATTCTTACAAAGAATAAGTCCTGGGGTCGATTTGCTAGACCAAAAGCCATGCTCCAGCATGGCCGCAGTAAAAGAGTAAAAGAAACAAGTAAAAGAGTAAAAGAGTATATTTGTGGTATGATAGCATACGCTATGTCTTCCAAAGAATAATTGTGACTTGCACACACATACAAACACACATATATATATATATATATATTCATATATACATATAAACATACATATATGCACACACACAAACACACACATATATATATAGTCATGAACTGAGAAAAGGAACAGCGGTTATGAAACGCATGTAGCATTAATGCGTAGTTTCTCTTTCTACTGAAGCACAAGTATTGCTTCACTAACCGTAAAATACTAGAGGCGAACAGGTCTGCATACATATGTTGGTTTGAGCAAATGCTAATTCACTTGATAACTGGATAGAAAAAAAAACGACATCAAATCACACGTAGCTGCTGGAGAGTGAAGCATGACTTACTTATTTTATTCATGTGCTTTATGCTCAAATGAAGTCTTGTTTGGCACGATCAACATTTCTATTGCCTCTTTATCATTTCTAGTATGTCTTTTATTGGACAGCTAAAGCTAAACATTTTCTCTTTTTCTGACTTGAATGTGTGTGTACAACTGTCAATTTTTTGCTTTTTTTTCTGACTTGTATGCAATCTCAAAATATATGAGAACTAAGAACCTATTACATTGGAACATACTTTCGTAATATATTTTTTTTCCACAGTTAACAAAATACCTGTCCGATCTATTGTTTGAAACTAAAACTAGCTTCATAAAGATATGTAACAGACAAACAGATTCCAAATGAATATTTATTCCCTGTTGTACATAAAGCTAATCTGAATTTATATTTTAGAAGTCAATCACTATTATATTTGAGATTTCTCTGTCTCTAGACTTAAAGAAAAATAACGAACTAATGTGGAACACTGGACTCATGATTCAAATATGGAAATCACTGCCTAGCAGCATTTCTCTTAAGATGATGGCAAATATTGAGAGTATTCTCAATGAGATATCAAGGAGGAGTAAGATTGTTATGCATAGGAATTAATACCGGCGCAGAAATGAATGAAAATATTTATTTAATACCTATATGACCATATCTGTATTTACAGACATGCATTAACGTAATTGAGTCGGCAGCAACATTCTCGGGACATTAATTGGTTTGCACTTGATATGTCGTTCATTACAGCGCGGGAAATTTGTCTAGTGGTGCTTTTATTGATCTAATTACATTAACAGTCTGCACACACACACACACACACACACACACACACACACACACACACACACACACACACAC
>NC_068982.1:10813701-10821712 GCF_001194135.2 Octopus bimaculoides | reverse complement strand
TATGCTTTTTGCAGCGACAAACTGATCTTGAAAAAGATATATATATTTAGGACGGAAAATCAAAATACTACTTCAATTCAGAATGTAAAAGGTGTTAAAAAATGTCGGATGATATTGCGTGTAGCACGAATGTTTTCACCTTTATCTGAGAGACAATGACGGACTGGATCTAAAAATATTGGTTGCCAGGAGACTAAGGGGCCCCACCCAAAACTACAATGCAATCATTAAATTATTTTTTTTTGTTAAATGTATTCTTTTCAAATGTCTACAAACACAGCCAGGCTGAATATAATTAATTCATTCTTCCAGGAGTGAATAGAAAATTCTCAAACTTGAGAGGATGTGCCCCTCAGATACTAGCATGGACCCCCATATATGAATTCTAATGGTGCAGGTGCCCACCTGCCATCGGATAAGCTGGCAACGTGGCCAATCCGCCATTGCTGACAGAACTGGTAAATATACAAGTCACTGAATAGATCTAGAACAAGGTAAACATGTTCGGGCGATATCGCAAATCACTGCGTTGCTCACTTGAAATTTCATAATAATTTCAATTAATAAATTTTCATTAAATTTGACGAATGCCTGCAATTGATTAAGTGACTTTTGTTTAATATACTGTCAGTCATCATCGGATTTATATCGAAAGGCCGTTATAGAATTATACACACATACACACACAAATGTCCAAGCAAAGCATCTCGTCAATTATAGTGAATATACATTTCAGCTGATGTAATTATATTTTATTATTGCTCATTAATTTCTTAAAAAGGTATTTGATGAATATGATATCCAGATGTCTGGACATAATGCCATTATCTGACCCACTCACCAGCCTTTTACACACATTGTATTAATGATTTATTTTAATTATACTTAGTTCTATATATTACCTATGTCAGCAACTATGATCTTATATTTTGTGTTATTTAATTCATCCATTTCGTTGTCATCAAGTTTTTGTTCAGTTATGCTGTGTCAGCACTCTAATGAGCGAACGAATTTATAACACAGTACTATGCAAGTTAGAAGGCGGTGGGCTGGCAGAAACGTTAGCACGCCTAGCAAAATGCTTAGCGGTATTTCGTCTGCCGCTACTTTCTGAGTTCAAATTCTGTCGAGGTTGACTTTGTCTTTCATCCTTTCGGGGTCGATAAATTAAGTGCCAATTGCGCACTGGGGTCGATGTAATCGACTTAATCACTTTGACTGCCCTTGTCCGTCCTATGGTTAGCCCCTTGTGGGCAATAAAAAAATAAGAAACGTTAGCACGCTGGGTGAAATGCTTAGCGATATTTCGTCTGTCTTTATGTTCTGAGTTCAAACTCCGCCGAGGTCGACTTTGTCTTTCATCCTTTCAGGGTCGATAAATTAAGTACCAGTTGCATACTGGCGTCGATTGGCCTCCTCTCCACCAAATTTCGGGCCTTGTGCTTACAGTAGAAAAGAATATTTAACTGTTCTTAAGGCGGCAAGGTGGCAGAAACGTTAGTACGCCGGTCGAAATGCTTAGCGGTATTTCGTCTGTCTTAACGTTCGGAGTTCAAATTCTGCCGAGGTAAATTTTGCCTTTCATCCTTTCGGGGTATTTTCAGTTTCCGTCTACCAAATCTTCTCACAAGGCCCGAGGCTATAGTAAAAGATACTTGTTCAGGGTGCCACGCAGTGGGACTGAACCCGGAACCAGGTAGTTGGGATGGAAGCTTTTTACCACACAGCCACTACGACGGGCTTCTTTCAGTTTGTATCTATGAGATCCACTCACAAGACTTTTACTACCCACGAAGCTGTAGTAGAAGTTCAAGATGACACGCAATGGGACTGAACCCGGAACCACGTTGTTGGGAAGCAAGCTTCTGATGTCATTGTCATGCCTTCCCCTATGCCTATTATCAAAGGTAAAGTTTCCTAGATAAGCCAACCTCATATGAAGAGGATTTGAATCTTTCACTGCAAGCTAATATTAACCTTGTCACTGTTACTGTAAGAATAATTCTTACACCTGTGATTTCTCATTCCGGGTGGATTGCGGCATCAGTGATAGCAAACAAACAACCTACCTCCAGGAAAGTTAGCTGCCACGTCCCACGTCTGTTTGATAAATAGTGTTTTATTTTATCGTTGTGGATGCGCAATAGCCCAGTGGTAAGGGCAGCGGACTGGCGGTCATGCGATCGCGGTTTCAATTCCCAGACAAGGCGTTGTGAATGTTTATTGAGCGAAAACACCTAAAGCTCCACGAGGCTCCGGCAGCGGGTGGTGGTGAACCCTGCTGTATTCTTTCACCACAACTTTCTCTCACCATTTCTTCCTGTTCCTATTGTACCTGTATTTCAAAGGGGCCAGCCTTGTCACACTCTGTGTCACGCTGAATTTCCCCCGAGGACTACGTTAAGGATACACGTGTCTGTGGAGTGCTCAGCCACTTGCACGTTAATTTCACGAGCAGGCTGTTCCGTTGATCGGATCAACTGCAACCCTCGTCGTCGTAACCGACGGAGTGCAGATTATTTTATCATTATTAAGAATATGGTGAGGAATTTGAAGAATCATTTTTTGTTTTTCCACAAATTACTGTGAAAGAAAATTTATTTTTGAACATTTTCTCTGAGCATTATTAATTGTACAGAAATATTTTGATTGTAAAATATTCTATAGTATAGAGCAAAAAGAAAAGATCCGATGCCGTAAGAAAAAATGGTATTTAAAGTTAGCCTGTAACATCTGTATTATACAATGTTTACGGTAAGTGCCGTATATCCTAAGGCGAGTCACAGAGTAATCGCTTAATTACATGCTAACATCCTCGAAGATAATCCCAACCATACACTTCCTTCGCTTGTGTCTAGACAAAAACTAATCAATATTCAACAATTTGCTTTTTAGAAGTCGTTATGCTAGCCGAATCGTTAGCACGTCGGGCAGAATGCTTAGCGGCATTTCGTCCGTCTTGACGTTCTGAGTTCAAATCTCGCCGATGTAAACTTTGCTTTTCATCTTTTCGGGGTCTATAAAATAAGTACCAATTGATTACTGGGCTCAACATAGTCGACTTTTCCTCTTCCACGAAATCTCTGAACTTATGCTAAAATGGTGTATATTTGGACGCTAACTGTTTAAAGGAAATCGTCTATATTTGTAACTATTCAGCTTTCTTTTAAATCGATTTATTGTACAGGAAGAACATCATGCGTTTGCAAAGAAAAGAATAGCATATTAAATTCATTTCATAAGTTATTAATCTATCGGCTGCAACAGATTTAGGGCTTCCTGAGAATGGAAAGGAATACAATTATGTATATTAGTGCATCTCCTTCTTTACACTGCTGTTTTAAGATTACACATTAAAACATTTAGCAGTTATTTGGGGCTTATATAATGTTACTTTAGAAGTATAATGCTGGGCATAATATTTAGGACAAATCTGTGTCCGATGCACAAACCGTCCAGTGAACTTAACTGAGCTTTCTGATAAGGGGAAAGTACAAAATATACCTCCAAGAATACAACTTCTTTGCTCAAGTCAATGAAACATAGTGTAATATGTAATTTTGAAGCATGTTATCTGAGAAGAACTTTCAAACAGTTAATAACTGCAAACGACTGCAAACGGTAACCCAACGGAAAATAGAACGAATCATGCTAGGCATCAGCATGCGGGACAAGAAAACTCACGCCTGGGCACCAGAGCGCGCGATAGTCAAAGACATCATATGAACTATCGAGAAAAACAATTATAGATGGGTTGGCTACATCGCGCGACTTTAGGAAAAACGACGGACAATCAGGGTGATAGAATGGGCACCAAAATGATGGACAAGATGAAGAGTCCAACCAAAAACAAGACTGAGAGAGGATCCCACTTGAGGACTACATGGCCACCACTGGCAGAAGGAGTCCAGCGATTGGTTCCTCTATCAGAAGTGATGAAGTCGTAGCAGGAAAAAAAAAACAGTATATATTTAGAAATTGTTATTTTCATGCATAACATTAGTCGTATTATTTTGTTTTTGTTGTTGTTGCTCTTTTCTTCGGAAAAAGATCCAACGGAAATCATTATCACTTTAATAACTTGAAAATCAATGAGAAAATCAATTGTGCCTTATCACAAATGTTTCAGGAACGAATTACTTCTGTAGAAGCGCAGGTTCTTTATTTACTTTCGAAAAAGATTGGAATAGATTTGAAAGTTACTAAATATATTAGCTCTATAAATACTTCTAAAATGCGGATATATATTTGTGCTGTTTGATTTACTATATCGTCTATAAGTATTCATACATATATAATTCTACTTTGTAAGTGACTGTAAAGGCAAAAATACCTCTTAAGCCAAAAATAGTTACAAAGTTTATATATCAAAATCGAAAGTAATAATCCTTTAGTTGGAGAATATCATTTTTGCAATAAACGTATTGACATCGAGAGTATGGCAAGCCATTGTATAATACCATGTAAATTTTATTATAGAGGAGAGGCAGAATAATCTAAAATGATACAATAAGATATACACACTTATATAAAATGTGGCAAAGTTACGCTGGGCCGGATGTGTTGTAAGATTCACAGATAATAGGTGCAAACGTGCAATTGTAGACTGTTATAAAAGAGATCGGAAAAGGCCACTTGAAGGAGTCCATGACAATGGGAAGACGATCTAGTTGAGCAATTTGGGTCGAAATGGAAAAGAATGGCGTAAGAAAGACAGAATTGGAAGCGCATTGTGAGCAGCGGCGTATGAAAGCATCTGCTGGTCTGGTCGATATTGTGATACTGTGATAAATGCATTGTTTAATAAAATAATTTTATCATTATATCTTAAAACACAAAAGATGTTACTGAAGCATAAACTAAAGATCGTGTTTTAATGCAGATGTAGGTAAAGGTCAGTAACCTTTAATGACGAAATAAAGGTCAGCTTAGCCAAGTAGAAACAAAATTCGAGAACAAAAGATGATAATCTTCAAAATATTAAAATGCACCAAAATAACAACCCAATAAAAATTTAAAGCTCAGATAACGGTGACATTCAACATTATTATTATTGGATACAAGAAGGCGACGAGCTGGAAAAATCGTTAGCACACTGGACGAAATACTTAGTGGTATTTCGTCTGTCTTTTCGTTCTGAGTTCAAATTCCGCCGAGGTCGACTTTGATTTTCATCCTTTCGGGGTCGATGAATTAAGTACCAGTTGCGTACTGGGATCGATCTAACCGATTGGCCCCCTCCCCCAACTTACAGACCTTGTGCCTATAGTAGGAAGGATTATTATTGGAGGCAAAGAGCTAGCAGAATCGTTAGCACGCCGGAGAAAAATGCTAAATAGTCCATCTTAACGTTCTGAGTTCAAATTCCACCGAGGTAGGCTTTTCCTTTCATCCTCTCGGAGTTGGTACAATAATTACCAGATGAACACAGGGTCGATGTAATCGTCTCAACCACGGAACTTGCAGGCCATGTGCTGACATTTGACGTCATTATTATTATTGGGTGCAAATATTCGAGAATTACTAAGGGACATTTTAGAAGAATAAATTACGGCAATGGAAACAAATTTGGGTAAAGAGTGGATGAGTCAGGTATTTATTAAGTCGGGAAATTGGAATCGGCTTTGATGAAAGAAGAGACCGGAAAGGGAAACTGTATCAATCTCTATCTGTAGAAATATGTACATAATGTGCCTTTATCAGAACATTCACACAAGTAATGTTAACATAAAAGCTGTATATAGAATGATATACACATATTGATACACATACACAAATACACATACACACACACATACACGCAGGCACACACACACAGACGCACGTGCTTGTTTACACTGTATGTGTATACAGTAATCCCTTGCCATATCGCGGTCACATATCGCGGTTTATTATTTAAGCTTACGTCGATTCCTCCGTGGTGTTATTTTGCATTTATAATAAAATAAATATAAACAAATTATAAAAACAAAAAAAAAATATGCAGTACAGTACTGTTTCTACTTCGCGGATTTTCACCTATCGCGGTGGGCTTTTGGAACGTGACACCAACGATAATCGACGGATTACTGTATGATATTTTCTTCTCGCTGCATTATTCCGTACACAGTTTTCAAATCTGCTTGCGTTCCTTTTATATTCTCTGCGATCTAACCATTATTTCGCTATTAGTATTTGCAAATTCTTTTCAACTACCTTTCCTTATTTTCCATTTTGCAATAGTTTTCCCTCATCTTTTAAACAGCCAAATTATATATTCTGCATCACAAGTAGATACTATATCTCTTTCCAATAAAGTTTTTATCCAAAATGTTAATCTAAAGATTTATTCTAGTACTCAAACTATTTCTGTTACTATTTGTCAATGCAATGCAGCATTATATTGCTTTTGGTTTATCGAAGTTCATCGTTAAAGAATGCTTAGTGGCCTTTCGTCTGTTTTTACGTTTTGAACTCAAATTCCGCTGAGGTCGACCTTGCTTTCATCCTTTCGTGGTCGATAAAATAAGTAGCATCTGGGCACCAGCATCCAAATTGCTGGCCTTGTGATAAAATTTAAAATCAATATTTCATACTTAGAGACAGGCCGTCCTCAGATAGAAAAGTAAAATATTACAGTTCAAGGAGAATATTACAGTTTGTAGAAGAAACTTTAAAATTATAATTTTTAGATTTTATATCTATTATGCAATGGTTACCAAAATGCCAGTCACCGGTAATTTGGATATTCCGCACACTTTTAATTCTTGATAGAAGCCTTTTCACTTACGCCTACTGCTGGATAATTTATGTACATCCTGATTTTAAAATTTCTCCTCAAAATATATAGCTATCAAGATAAAAATAATACAAAATCGAATGCTGGCAAATTGCCAGGTTAGTTAATACATTATTCTTTTTAAAATTATAGAGCAATAAACACTTTAATAATTACATTTTGAAAACAATTGAAATAAATTGTTTTGCTTTCGAACCGTCTGTTTGCCTTTTATTGAATCAGAAATAGGGAATGTATGCTATAAAATTGAATATTGCGAAATTTGTTAATAATTTGCTGCAGATTTATAAATCATTATTTGTAATTAATAGTAGCAGCACCAGTTTTATTAAAACCTCTTCATTTAATCAAATGATGAGATTACAGTTACATAAGTATAATCTATATACAACGGGACTGCGTAAAATGTATATGCACACTTGTTATATATATTAACGGATTAAAATTAAATATATTCTACTGAGAATGTAAATGTACTATGATGGGAAGTTATTTTGTTCAAAGACTATTTTGGAGCTAAAAAAACATAAGGCAAGATGACAGAAAAAATTGCTTTATAAAGTTGGAATAAATTCCTCCTAGCACCGAATCTCTCTTCCAGAAATTGAGTGAAAGATCCCCCGTTTGAATTTAGGCCAAGAATATCTCATTAAGGAAAAAATATATAATAGTGCTAATTGTATGAGAACTGTATTTCTTTACTTTTCTATGGTTTTTGGCATCTTCTCAAACTGGCAGAAGGACAACTGATTGTACTCGAATATATTTGAATATTTCTTGATGCTACTAGATAACAAAAAGCAAACAAAAAGACAGAAAGCAAGTAGAAAATATATTGATTTGGTCTTTTAGAGCTAATTGTTAAACGTGGGTAGAAGAACAGAGGAAAATGCATAATGTAATCAGGTGAATGAGGATTAAACATTAGAGGCTTTACAATAAAAGGAAAAGTTTGTTTTTGATGTGGTTGGATGGAAGTGTTTCTTTGATATTATGCTCATACAATACACACATATATATGTATTCAAAGATACACACACAATTGTATTTATGTATATTTGTGTGTATCTATGTCTGTGTACAGAGATACAAAAGGAGACAGAGACAGAGGGAGAAACGCTGAAGCGGACACAGCCACGTGCTTCAGAAGTTCGACGTGGTCGCTGATTGGGTGCTTCACTGTGACGTGAGTGCGTATCTGTCCACGTACGTATGTATGTATGTATGTATGTA
>NC_068982.1:10809337-10813294 GCF_001194135.2 Octopus bimaculoides | reverse complement strand
ACTCGTGTTAAAATGACTGTTCTACAATGTAACTTTCCGTTATGTTGAGAGAATAAACAGCCAGACGGAGTAAAAATCTTCATATATATATATATATATATATATATATATATATAAGATCAAAAATAAAATTACAGATGACAAAAAGAGAAACAGACACGTAATCCAACGAGAACGTTGACATCGCTTGAAAATTAGCATTTGTGTTTATCGTCTGTATCTTAACAATGGGTCTAACTGAGATGCTTGGAATAAATATCAGACGTTGGAGTATATAGAATAACTTGTAGATATCGTAAAAGAACCTTAATTGTGTAAACTAACTGTTTTATTCTATAGAAACTCTTTAGCGATGTGTGTTGATATAGCAGATTTTATTATGTGATGCGTGTAAAAGCTATCCAAGCTGAAGTTCATAGTTTTTTTAACTAGAACACATGTGTTAAAAGTTTGGAAAATTTGCCAAGTCTATCAGTTTCTTATTTGTAGGAATTCATTAGATAATCTTATGTCGTATCTGTCTGGTAACTAATTTGAAGGTCTACTGGCCGAATATGATCTCGACCAGTAGACCTTCAAACTTTTTCGTAAACATTTAAGTTTGAAACACCTCCAATTTCTTTTCAATACTTTCGGTTGTTTTCCAACATTCGGATCCTTGGAGGAAGATTGTAAATATGTTGATTTTGTAAAATCGTATTTTGGTCTTCTTGCTTAGTATTAATGATTTCCATATTAAGTTTAACGTATTGAATGAGACCAACTGTTTATAGTTTACCACAAAACAGGCAACTTTTGGAAATATTCTCATGGCGAGCAAAACTATAAAATAAAGAGCAGGCAACGTATAACGGTTGCAAAGAGAAATATGAACGCTGACGTAAAAATCTAATACTGAAATTTCAGATTCCAGCGTAAACAGTCTGCTCACTACAACATGGCAGTACCACAAGCTGCCAGTTCGCTCACATCGCTTGAAGCTCTTGCTTGATGAGGCAGGGATCATCCCAGGTTAATGGTCCTAAGGACGTCATCATGCTCAGAGCCGACCAGGTCCACTAGTATTCTCCATCACGGGCGGTCCCGTGCCAGCTTCTCTGCATTTACCAAAGCGGGATTGATCTGCGGTTGATCTCCATGGTCAGGTCTCCATTCTTGGTGACTGTGGAGCCTAGATTGATGAAGGAACTGGCAAGCTCCACGACAAAGGGCCCAATATGGAGGAAGGAAAGTCCGAGTCGTCTTCGCCCAGCTCGCCTGAAAGTCAAGCATTGCCGATTCTTCTTTGTATATGGTCAGTGCACCCTTGAGCTGGTCGATCGAGTTGCTGAACAGGACGGTATCATCTGCATGAGAAGACGTTATCCTGAAGATGAAGAATACAAGTCTTGAACGATTGAGATATGAATTTAAGAAGTTTATTATAATACTAATCCTGTTGAAAAGACAAGACATTTATACACACGCGTATTCAATATAACATTTTAAAATATTCAGCAGAACTCCCACAATAAGTTCATTTACAACTGTATGTATTAAAGTATTTGTGGACATACGTTGTATTTCTTGATTTTCTTTAATTGAGATGGAGACCCGCCAGTGTTTCTACACGTCTCAATGAGATGTATCTATGTTTGAGAAGTTTTGTCGCTCCTTATCTTGTTTGTAGTTACACCCTTATCTTCAGTTGATTGTTTCTTACGCTTAACTCTATTATATTTTTGCGAAAATCGATTAACTTGTTTAAAAGACGTACACTAAGTATAACCGAACAAGCTATATGAAATACACAATACACGCAAAATCATATGTTGGGTTCTTTAACTAGTTGCACACACATTTGCCATACTAAAATGAATTTTGCTGGTCTCTCATCGCAAACATCGTGTACGATCTATTAAATATCAACTTTCATTTCATCATCTGTTGCCAATTTTTCACTTCCACCCATTCATATACAGCAGTAATTTACCTGCTTTGTTATATAAATTTTCTGTTCTCTGCTGTGCATTTCCTATCTATCCGGAAACAATCTAAAGTAATCCCTATTGAACATCCGTTAAAAGGGACACGCATGCATAAGTAGTACGTCTATGTCGTCTGCCATAGGAGATATCCTCATTATCACACGCACACACGCACACATAGGGTGAGAGAGGGTGAAGGGAGAGGATAATACGTTGAGGACAAGGAAGATAATGTGTATTGACAGTTTATTGCAGATCCTCAAAAGTATGTTATTAGGATATTCATTTGAAGGAGGCCATTAGCATATTCCTATCATGTGCTTGAATGCGAATTAGTTATTTTATAATGAATTTCCTTCTGACTATGAAATTGCTTGTCAACATACGTCGTTACTCAATCGATAAACTGCCAAACTTCAATGGGATCAATAGAAATTAGCTTTTGGTGCTTTGTGATCAGTAAACAAGCGAATCACGTGTAAACTGGAAAATGCTATCATGAGTATGAAAATAACCTCCGAGGGTTTATGAAATATAACTTATACTATTTAAAATTATTACCAAATCTTGAAATATTTGTTGAAAAATATTTTGTATTGATGGCCATATCACGTTGAAAACATCGGTTCTCGTCCGATCACCGAAGTTAAGCAACGTCGAGCCTAGTGAGTACTTAGATGGGTGACCGCTTGGGAAACCTAGGTGCTGTAAGCGTCACACACTATCTAGGCGCAGGAGTGGCTGTGTGGTAAGTAGCTTGCTTACCAACTACATGGTTCCGGGTTCAGTCCCGCTGCGTGGCACCTTAGGCAAGTGTCTTCTACTATAGCCTCGGGCCGACCAGTCTTGTGAGTGGATTTGATAGACGGAAACTGAAAGAAGTCCGTCGTATATATGTAAATATGTTTTCGATGTTATTATTATTATTATTATTATTATCATTATTATTATTATTGTTGTTGTTGTTGTTGTTGTTGTTATTATTATTATTATTATTATTATTATTATTCAGGTCACTGCCTGGAATCGAACTCGGAATCTTGGGGTTAGTAGCCCGCGCTCTTAACCACTACGCCATATGCCCGCGGGCATCGAAAAATACCTTACGAATGAGAACTCAGGTTCGAAATTTCTCCAGGACACCTGATGAAAGCTGGAGGGTATATCAACCGAAACGTTGTGTTAAAAACAAGCAAGATGGGGACAAATTTAAATGACGTACATAATTCCTCATCTCTTAAATATAGAACTGTATGAAACGATAGACCTGTTATACAATTTTTAAAAGGTACAGCATAGCTTTTGTCAGGACAGCGTCAAAGTCCTGCTAGCTATTATACGAGAAACCTTGAGTGGAGGAAGATAAAAATAACATTACTTGCAATGTTTAATAGAGAAAGCAGTTCGGCAGAGAATACTGATATGACCTGAGCAATGAAATCGTGGCAGATAAAAGTGAGGCTGAAAAGTATTATTGAACTTCAAATTTTATAGAAAAGACTTTTGAAGACATTACATATATATTTAGAAATTATCGAATATATGTTGAAATATTTATCCTAATAATAGATTACACTAAACAGCACAAAAGTATATAATTTTCAGTCATGTTTATTGTTTTAAAAATACGTAAGTTCGTTTTCATAAGATAAATAAGAGAAAGTTTCATAAAAATCAGCCTATCTATCTATCTATCTATCTATCTATCTATCTATCTATCTATCTATCTATCTCTCTGCCGTCCGGGATCAAACTTGTGCAACTTCCAAACGACCAATGCGTTCTATAGAGGACTAGTGGAGGGGAGGTCTGACGACACTCTCGGGGCAAACCTGGGTGTCGACGAGAAATTCTTAACCCGCCTTTTCAAGACGACGTTCGGGCCGGGGCCTATGGATAATTTCCAGAGATCCCTGGCTTGGCAATGCTATCGAGACGCACTACCAGTTCGAGAGAAGATCTACAGACACGGTTCGAAAACCACCGGACC
>NC_068982.1:10807857-10808071 GCF_001194135.2 Octopus bimaculoides | reverse complement strand
ATCTATCTATCTATATATCTATCTATCTCTCTATCTATCTATCTATCTATCTATCTATCTATCTATCTATCTATCTATCTATTTATCTATATATATATATATCTTCTCTAATTCCCTCTCTCTCCCCCACCTTCACCATTTTCTGCCTGTCTCTTTGTCCCCTCTTTCTCTTTCTCTCTCTCTCTCTCTCTCTCTCTCTCTCTCTCTCTCTCTC
>NC_068982.1:10805851-10807847 GCF_001194135.2 Octopus bimaculoides | reverse complement strand
CTATCTTTTCTTTTGTCAAAAAAAATTTTCTCCCAGCGTTCACTATTTTCCTCTCGTTCTGGTCTTTTTCGTTTTCGTTCGGTTCCCTTGTATATCTCCACTGTCATTTTTTTGGTTCCCAACTTTGACCCACCAAAAATCCTAAATTTTATTTTAGAATTTATAGGAGTATCTGTCTTTGAAGACTCATATTGTCGTTGAATGCTCGAAATGAGTAGATAGACAGCCGACAACTGATGAAGGACCCTTTTTCTGTGTTAACCTGTCCTGCTTCCCTTTTTTTTGTCGTTGTTTTATGTATTACACTCATTTCCCTCATTTTTTTTTACGTTTTTCATGTTATTTGCACTGTTGGTGACGTTCTGTATCCATATATGCATATATATGTATGTATGTATGTATGTATGTATGTATGTATATATCATTTATTATTCATTATATATATGTATATATATATAACTATTGAATATTCAGAAATCAATACTGATTTGAATCTGATGAGCTAGCTTCCTTTATCTGAATACATTTGTATTGTATAATTCGAAACATGCCTTTTAGTAGAGACATGTAAACATAATTTATTTTACATTGAAGCTATTATTATATAAAGAATATGTGAAACGGCCGTTATCCTGAGGATGACAAGTGCTTAAATAAATCTATTCACTTCTCATACCTCTTGCCTTGTCACGGTTTATACACACACACACACGCCTGTCTGTGGTACTTTGAGGAAGACCAAGTATAAATAAGTTTCTTATCGAAAGAAAACTATAAATCTTTGCTACGAAATTGCCTCACATAATCAGGAATTAGCAGATATATGAATATTTATACACAGGGAAAAAGAATCTACGCATGGTATTCAAAATATATACTCACCTTTTTTTTACCGGCGTGTTCTTATATAATGCAGCATCAAATGCTTAGAAATTTGGTGTGAATTTTTTCACAGTCTACCCGCTTATAGGTCTTTATTCCATACAGAAATAATCACTTTCTCATCACAATATTTCATCTTATTTCAACTCAAATTAGGTTTTATGATGTTATATGTCTTCAATTATAATAAGGCGGTCTAGATAAGTTTCATTTCGTATAGCATTCACATATAAATGGAATGGTAGGTATTGATCACAGCAAATTAAAAATTCGCATACAGTTTTATATATTCTTTTATTCTTTAATTTGTTTCAGTCATTTGACTGCGGCAACGCTGGAGCACCGGCTGTTTAGACGAACGAGTCGACCCCAGGACTTATTCGTTGTAAACCTAGTACTTATTCTATTGGCCTCTTTAGGACGAACTGCTAAGTTACGGGGACGTAAATACACCAAACCTGGTTGTCAAGCGATGATGGAGTAGGGAGACAAACACAGATACGCAAACACACACACACACACACACACACACACATACACACACACACACATATATGTACAACAGGCTTCTTTAAATTTTCGTCTACCAAATATACTCACAAGGCTTCGGTCGGCCCGAAGCTATAGTAGAAGACACTTGCCCAAAGTGCCACGCAGTGCGACTGAACCCGGAACCATGTAGTTGGTAAGCAAGCTACTTACCACACAGCCAGTCCTACTCTCTCTCTCTCTCTCTCTCTCTCTCTCTCTCTCTCTCTCTCTCTCTTACTATATATATATATAGATATATATATATATATAATTAATAAAAACAGCTGTTGGCAACGTTAACCGTAAAGGAAAATTATAGTCGTTAATTAATTTGACTAAGGGTGCGAATAGCACTAACATTGCTAATAATAGGAGCTAAAATGCTCCAATGATATTACAAGGCACATGACATATACTCTAATAGGGGCTGCAATCGCCTAGACCACTAAACCCTGAATTCCTTAGCCGACCTGCCAGTTTCGGCTATTTCCGTAGCCATCTTCAGTAAGACCATCACGTTCGGTTGATTTCGGGCTACCTATCAGAATATATATATATATATATATATATATATATATATATA
>NC_068982.1:10800384-10805326 GCF_001194135.2 Octopus bimaculoides | reverse complement strand
ATATATATATATATATATACACGCACACATAAGTGACCACAAAGGTGTCGGGCTGGCACAGTCTTTAGCACGCTGGGTTACGTTTTTTGCGTCACTTCGTTAGCCTCTAAGTTCTCGGTTCAAATTCCGCCGAGGTCAAGTTTGCTTTTCATCTAAGTACGAGTTAAGCACTGGGGTCGATGTAATCGTCCACTCGCACTTGCTGGCCCTTGTGTCCAAATTTGAAACCAATATTAACAGCCGTTAATTAGCTATTTAAATATGAGATGACACTGTTAATTAACAAACGCACACACATACACACTCATATATCTATCTATCTATCTAGCTATGTATCTATCTATCTATCTATCTATCTATCTATCTGTCTATCTATCTATCTATCTATCTATCTATCTATCTATCTATCTATCTATCTATCTATATATATATATATATATCACAACAATAACTCGCGTGAAATAGTCTGGAGTCTTGGTTAGTAGCAATGAAATATGCTAATGACGAATTGCCAAAAATTGTACAGAAATTTGTTGCTAATCTTTTTGAAGATGTATAATAAAGAAAGACTCCTAGAATTATTACGTTATCTTCTGCTTTACATTTAATTTAATATTTCAAGTTTATTTTTTATGGTCTGCTGAAATTATAAATTAAGAAGGATGCAGTTATATTTTTGAAGTCGATTACACACTTGAAATGATACCAGGACTAAATTAGTGTCTGATTGTATTTATTGAAAATGTCTTTCTATCCATAACATGATTATTAATTGCAAACGATAGACACATTTAGAGGATGTAACTGCAGACGTATGTAATTGGCATGAAAGGAACTGTATTTGCAATGTCATGATTATCTGTCTCCTACATGATGAGATACTATGTAATAGCAATATGTTAATCTTTCTGATATTATCTCGTATCAATATATTAATCCTATTTATTCTCTGAACAATTGATTTTCTAACGCCAAGTAATGTACAATTTTGTACATCTGTTTAGTGATTGTCTCGTCAATACTTCGGCAAGCACGCGAAGGCTATACTTAACTGATAAAATCACAATGGCATCTAAGTATTTGGAAATTCTCTCCCGTACTTGGCGGAACAATAAAAATAATACTAGCCATTGAGATTGTTTTCAAATTTTGGCACAAGGCCAGCAATATCGGGAGAGGGGATTAAGTTGATTTCATCGACCCCAGTGCTCAGCTGGTACTTATTTCATCGACCCCGAAAGGATGGAAAACAAAGACGACTTCAGCGGAATTTGAACTAAGAACGTAAAGACGGACGAAATGCTGCTATGCCTTTTGTCCGGCGTGCAAACGATCCAGCCAGCTCGCCGCCTAATCATTAACAAATATTACTGTCTCTTCACAGTGTATTTATTTCTAATTTGAATTTTAATGTACCAAGCATTAACTATTCTAGCATCGATATAAATATTGCATAGTGTGCATTAACCTTTAATATCAACATGACATATTGTTTTCCCTCCAAACTAATAATAATATCCATAAAACTCCAAGTATTGTTTTCGTAGCGTTTAATTCCACACAGTAGTTTACCGAATCACCTATAGACTCAGTCGACAGTAGACAATGGCCTTCTAATCTCTTCCGGTCTTTATATAGTTTATATATTTGTAATTTCATTAAATACATTGTTACTAGTTTACTGAACATTCAGTATTAATGATGCATGTCTGAAGTTGAATGTGTGAAATAGGTTATGAAATTGTTATATACTGAATGATAAAGCATCGTATGCCATCAAAGTGACACTGGGGTACAAATATACGAAGCCCAATATACCCATCATGACTACCCGTCTGCATCACAACCACATGTGCGCAACATGGTGATCTCATACCAAGATAAACAGCGCATGACCCTGCAGGTTGGGCCCAGTTAGAACTTTCTTCAGGTCGAGTAGTCCATCCCACTCAAAAGGTCTCTGGATAAGGGTTGTTTAAGGATGGTGTACAAAGCACCCATGTTTCCAGTGGTGAATTATCCAAATTCCAAAGAATTCTTCTCAACACATGGCTATGATGCCCCACCGCTACTTCGGCTCGCGATCAGGGATGCACATATCGTCAGCCACGAGAAGACTTGCTCAACTGGTTAAGTCAGACAACTGATAAGCAAATGTGTGGTATTGAGCAGAATATATGCTGTAGCCCATCTTTTATACCAAGACGAAACATGTGCATGATAACGCTTCCAATCAGTTAAGATCATAAGACATGAGAGCCAGTGTCTGGTATTGCATCAACATATATTTGGCTGTTCCATTATTTTTAATCAAATGATTGTATCAAGATATATTATTATCATTATCATTATTATTATTATTATTATTATTATTATTATTATTATTATTATTATTATTATTATTACTATTATTATTATTTATTATTATTATTATTATATGTTGTTTGGCTTTTGCTTTGTATTTGTACAATTTGACTCCAAGTCTCACTCAGAGACCTCAAGAGACAACAAGTTAGAAGTCCAAGTCGGTGTTATGAGGAAGGTGCCATATATTTTGCTTTGCACTGAGTATTGTTCTAGAGGATGTCTGTCAAAACATAAGTAAATTAGAAGTTTCTTTTAAAAGTAATTTGATTATAAGATGATAGTCTGATGTTAAGATGACAGTATTTGCTGTTCTGTACATTTAAAAGTATTTTGACACAGTTTACGGATTAAAATATTTTTGGGATTACATAGAAGTTATTTTACATAGGATATGGGCAGTTCCCATGAGCACTATTTTTTAAATTTCTTCCATTTTTGGATTTCCTGGTATCTTAGCTAGGTAGCAATCAGCCCCTTTTGCTATCATTCTTAGGGCACCTATGACAACAGGTACTGTTTTAGTCTTGAGGTTCCACATCTTGACGATTTCTATTTCAAGATCTTTATACTTGCTCAGTTTTTGCTAGGTCTTGACAGATACATTTATGTCGATTGAGACAGTCATATCGATGAGGAGGCATGATGTTTGTATGAAATCATTCAATATAATGTCTGGCCTATTTTCATCTATCTTTCCGTCAGTTTGAATGGTGAAATTCCAGAGTGAGATGTGGTCATTTTCAAGCACTGGCGGTAGTTTGTGTTCCCAGCAGTTTTGGTCATGAGGAAGGTTCAAGCTTTTGCAAATTACCCAGTTAATATACTGTGCTGTTCTATCATAGCTGTTGAGATACTCTATAGGCGCAAGAAGACTGCACAGCATGATCGATGGTTTCATTTTGTTCTTTACGTATACGAAATGTTGGGCCACTGCCGTTCTTTAAGTTGTTGGCCTGGTAGCTTCTTGTAAGGTAGGCATTGATCTTGGGTTGCTATGATAAGCCCTTCAGAAGACACTAACCATTGGTGGGTAAGGTCTTTTTCAACATCGGCATTATTAGTGCTCTTTGGGTTTTGTCTTTGAGAGGTTTTTCTTGCCATTTATCAGTAAGACTAAGGCAACAGTTTTAGCATGGGCTTTCATACACTTCACTTTATCTGTGCCCGTTTCCAGTACGTCTAATTCCGAGATTTGTTGTATTTGGAATTCACTTACATATTTCTTTGCCTGTTTTGTTACTGAGTCTGATGTTTCCTTCTTTTCATGCTTTAAGACAAGTTTTAACATCCAATCATCAGAGTTTTTCAGGTAGGTGTTTAGGCTTCCAGTTGTGAAAGTTCACGGCGACTCTCTTTTCTTGGCAGGTAAAGTAAAAATATTATTATTATTATTATTATTATTATTATTATTATTATTATTATTGTTGTTGTTGTTGTTGTTGTTGTTGTTGTTGTTGTTGTTATTATTATCATCATCATTTGCTGTACTAATGCTCTTTCTGATAATAGGATTAAAAAAGATATTATTTATACCTTTTTAAAGTAAAATCGAGCGAGACATGCATACATAAATATAGCACACACACACATATATGTGTACATACATGCATACATACGTAACAACGCGCGCGCGCGCACATACACACACACACAAAGTTATTCAATAACAAAATCAGGGTTATTTGATATTCTGCTCAATGATTTATATGCTATATACACGGTTCAGAAACGAGAATGCAGAGACAGTAAAATGAAATTGAATAAAAAAAATATGTTAACTGTATTTCGTTTACTCAATATAATCGCCTTATGTCAGTGTTTTCACACCTGTGCTTTTATATATCGAAATGTTTACAATTATATGAGTTAAACTATTGCATCATTTTATGAATTTCTCATTTCATGTAAATTATTTTTGTTCAGTCAACATGAGAAATATATATAGGAAACAGTAAAGGAAAAAACATGCAAATTGATTCACGATACATGTAAAGGGTTTAAAATATTTCCAGTTTAATTAATTTAATCGCTCTAGGTTTCCAACAGATATGAGAAAATAGAATTGGTATCAAATACTGTCTTTTATTTCATCGAATTATACATAGAGCATAGCATTGATACACGTCCATGCGCCAGGAAACGGCTTTGTGGTATTTATTTTGATTGTTCACGTACTAAATTCAAAGCACACTGGGGTCCGCTTCACCTTTTCTACCTCCAGGTTCGATAAAATGTAATTTTCTTATAAAGTATGATTTTAAGTATACTTCACAGTATATGGACTTATTCAGAAGTGCTCATTGCGAGCTAAATCGAAGGATATTGTACCCCTGAAACGGCCGTAGATGATATCCATTACCCGAATGCAACCGTATCTGTATATATTATTTTATTTACCTATTTACCTATGAATTTTAAAATTTTGAACTCTGTCTGTCTGTCTGTCTGTCTGTCTGTCTGTCTGTCTGTCTGTCTGTCTGTCTGTCTGTCTGTCTATCTATCAATCTATCTATATATCTTTCGATAATAAAAACATACACAGGGGCACATATACATGTATATATATATGTGTGTG
>NC_068982.1:10796729-10799119 GCF_001194135.2 Octopus bimaculoides | reverse complement strand
AGAGAGAGAGAGAGAGAGAGAGAGAGAGAGAGAGAGAGAGAGAGAGAGAGAGAGAGAGAGAGAGAGAAGAGAGATATCTACAGTAGTATAAAATACATTTATAATTAAGGGCATAGAGGGTGCCATGTCTATGCATCATCACTTGTATAACACACGTGTTGAAATCGAGGTTGAAAGCTGACAGAAATTCATTAAAGAATACAGTTAGCCGTGATTGATCAGTTTCGAGATTAGTTTAATGACTTTTCCTCATCAGCAAAGCATACTGGGTAAAATATATGAAATATTTACTCATATACACATACATATTTTATATTATTATAAATCTGCATATATGAATTTACCTTAATAGGTCTATTGCTTTGCCACTGATAAAATTTTTTACGATTTTATCCTTTATCATATAATATATATATATATATATATATATATATATGCGCAAGCGTGGCAGTGTGGGTTCCCAACCCCTTGATTTTGGGTTCAGTCCCACTGAAACTTGGTCAAGTGCCTTCTACTATAGCCTTGGGCAGACAAGAGTCTAGTGAATGAATTTGGTTTTCAGAAACTGAAAGAAGCCCGTCGTATATATACAAGTGCTCAAGACTGCAGCGGCAGATAAATATTCTCTATTTGTGAGCTAACAAGTCTATGAATGTTTTCTTGTAAAGAGATATATCTTAACAATTATCAAGCCTGCTACATTTTTGATGAGAATACACGAGTTTATATGATACTCAACGGGATTTGGGAATAAATAAATAAACATACAGATCATGGGAGATAACCTATTTTTGTTGTTGTCTCGCTTACTTTAACCTTGAGAGGATTGCAATGAACTGCGTTCACCATGGCTTTATTAACTCCTTAATAACTCTATATAAGATCGCGTGTGCACTTTCAAATTTATAAAAATAAATACACACGTATGTGCCGATGCACCTACATATAACACATTGGACTGCAGTTATACTGGGCTTCTACTGTAAATCCATATAAATTTTGATATATATATATATATATATATATATATATATATATATATATGTGCGTCTGTAGGTCTGTGCACACACATACACACAGACACACGCGCACACGCATGCACACGCGCACACACATGCACACACACACACATACACACACACACACACACACACACAGAGTGTTCGGATTGAATTTTGAATTTAATAGTTTGTGTTAAAGGAAAGGGAAACAAAATTTCATCCAAAGATAAAAGTAATATGATGGATGTAGAATTTATATATTTTTTTACAAGGAAAGGAATATACCTTCAGTCATAATTTGATTTTGTTGTCTGTCGTCTTTAATTAAAAACAGCTTTGAGCACAGAAAGGTACCCCTTTGATGCTGTGAGCATTCTGGCAAAATAACTATTTTCCATTTCTACTTTGTTGAAAGCACAATTCATGGAATATAAGAAATGAACATATGAATATGTTTAAAAGGTTAACCATCTTCGTAATTAACTCGATGAATTCTGGTTAATTGAAATGAGTGCTATAAGGAGTGTATATGGTTCAGTTTGGTAAAAAATCTTTGTTTCTCTAGAAAGTAAACAATTATAAAAAAAAAAAAAATAGAGAAAATAAAGGCAACGCAGAAGACGGGAAGAAAGGAAGCAATTAAGAATCATTTATTCATGCACTGACCAATCGGAGGTGCATGAACGCATTGTACTATTCTGAGTTCAGGTACAAACAAGTTACGTACGTAATAATGTTTTCTCTATATAATTATGCATAAATTAAGTCGGTATATATATATATATATATATATATATATAGAACAAGTAGAAAGATATATTTTCTCAACACGTAGATGCTGAATAGTATATATAAAGGATAAAATCCTCTTAAGAGAAGAAAAACTTACCGGCAAATTTTTCTACTATTAAAAGTATTCTATCCTTTATATATACTGTTCAGTTTTTAGGTGTTGAAAAAATATATATTTCTACTTGTTCTACAATACATTTCAATGTTTCAAAAACAAACTCATGTTTGTTTACATATGACGTAGTATATATAGATATATGTGGGAGAATATACAAAAAATAACAACAGACGAGGACAGGTGGTGTAAATAACAAAAGTATATATTAGTATGACGCTCGGGAATACGGAAAGTCTTTGACGTTTCGAGCTACGCTCTTCAACAGAAAGAATACGGAGACAAGGAGAAAAACACGGAGAAAAAAAATTGAATAGTGTTCAGTCAACGGTCAATCATAATAATGGCCGATCATAACAATGACTGACCGGAAGTTAGAAATTCTTATTTCAGGAGAGCTAAGAAAGGGGGAGATAACGAACGGTGATCGGGAACGAGGGGCTGTGTGTGGGAGGTAGACTGCTGGTGATCTTGACGTATGT
>NC_068982.1:10790875-10795685 GCF_001194135.2 Octopus bimaculoides | reverse complement strand
CACACACACACACACACACACACACACACACACACACACACACGCATATATATATATCTTCCATTTTTGCTTCTTTCTTGAACGATGTGTCTCTGCAGTAGACACGCAATATTATGAATGTTATTTATTTTAAAAAGAGTATTATAAACCTTTTTGATCAAACAAAATTCTATACAATACTACAAAGAAAATATTTCGGGTTGTTTAATCAACTATGCTGTTGGATCTTACTGGAGAGCAATTCATTGCAAATAAATGTTATGCAAAATAGGACGCTGTACGGAAATGAAAAGGGATTTAATCAAGACTCTGTTTAAATTAATTAGCTGTAGTCAACTACATTAACAACAGGAAATTATGGATATTAACAATGCATAGTAACATACAAATCGACCAGGTTTGCATTCACAAATTAAAAGGATTCAATCGTTCATTACTTTAACAGAATTTACGCTAACGGAATTATGTAAAGGAGTCCGAATATTACGTCGGTAATGTTACCTCGATCTATATAAAAGATCAGTATATCGTTTCATCTTCTACTTGTTTCAGTCATTAGACTGCGGCCATACTGGGACGCTGCCGTGAAGAAGTTTAGCCGAAGGAATCTAGATCAGTGCTTATTATTCTTTTTAAAGGCTGGCACCTTTTATATCGGTTGCTTTTTCCGAACCGTTAAGTTTCGGGAGCGAAAAGAAATTTACATGGTTGTCAAGGCACTAAGACAAACACAGGCACAAACATTTACACACACACACATATATAAGACAGGCTTCTTTCAGTTTCTGTCTTCCGAACCCATTCACAAGGTTATATCCGAGGTTATACCAGAAGACCCTTCCAAAGTACCACACAGTGGAACTGAACCGGAACCATGTAGTTGAAAAGCAAACTTCTTACCACGCTCCCACTCCTGCTCATATATTTATTAAAAAGTGATTTTAAAAATTTCATTGCTTGTGTGGTGATAATACTAAATTTTTAAATTGTTGAATACTGACATATTTTAAACCGACAGATACTTTGAATCTTCCCATACCAAACAAAAATTGCAGCTCATCTTGCCAGTGTCAAAATAGAAGTACCAGGGATTGGGACATTTTATCGTATCATTTTCTTTGTCATTGCGGGTAAAAATGCATCTTAGAAGAAGAAAAAAAGATTATTTTTGCCGATGGTTGAAGCAGAGATCTCGATTAACGTTCCAGATTGATGCTTCAGTCATCGTGTAACCCTTCAGCTTGTCGACACGCTAACCATTGAAGAACGTACGTTTCTAGGTGAATGGGTGTTTCGAGCTGGAAACAAATACACAAATACTGTGAAACAGAAGTTCAATGAAACTTTACGAAATACTGTTATTCCATATCGTGACACTGTGCGGGATTTGATAAGAAAATTTAGAAACACGGGGTCAGTGGAAGACGAAACACTCATCAATATTTCTGATAAGCTGTTGGCAAGCCCGTCAAAGACCTTACGCAAATTGTCACAGGAAACAGAAATCAACCTAGGAAGTGCTCACACAACAGTAAAAAAGAAATTAAGTTTTATGTTTTGAAAATGATGGACGACACTTTCAACACCTTTTATAAAGTTGTTTTAAAGTCTTGGAAACTCTAATATATTCTTTTGTAGTCTTACATCAGCTTATTTTTTTCCATTTTTTTTCTCTTGTACTTGTTTCAGTCATTTGACTGGGGCCATGCTGGAGCACCGCCTTTAGTCGAGCAAATCGACCTCGACTTATTCTTTGTAAGCCTAGTACTTATTCTATCGGTGTCTTTTGCCGAACCGCTAAGTTACGGGGACCTAAACTCACCAGCATCGGTTGTCAAGCGATGTTGGGGGGGGGGGACAATCACAGACACACAAACACATATATATACATATACATATATATATACGACGGGCTTCTATCAGTTTCCGTCTACCAAATCCACTCACAAGGCTTTGGTTGGCCCGAGGCTGTAATAGAAGACACTTGCCGAAGGTGCCACACAGTGAGCTGAACCCAGAACTATGTCGTTGGTAAGCAAGCTACATACCACACAGCCACCCCTGCGCCTATATTGATTTTGCAATAAAATACTGCGGAGAGACGTTTTGAACACCCTGGCAGACAATTTTCACATTTGACCGATTACTCTCCTTACCTTAAATTTATTTACTTAATATTTCTTAATTCGTTTATAGTTTTTGTTCTAATTATTTATCAATATGAATCTTCTTTACCTTCCTGACTTTGTTATATCTCCGGATCTAACCGGTTTCCCACACTGCTATTGAATTTCTATTCTGATTACGAGACTTGTTTATCAGATTTCTGCTATGAATAAAATAAAATCTCCTTTCAATCAAATATTAACAACTTTAGCTGACTGACTGATTATCCTCATTCATATAATGAAGCCTTCCATTTATTTCCTTATAAAGGAACCAGATAGAGGAAACGACTTTCTCTGGTGATTGAATAAACCGTCAGGTGACTCTTAAAATCTCAGTGAAATCAATTTTTTTTATACATTGTCATATATACACATATATACAAGCTTATATAAGCATATAAATACATATATACGTATGTATATTTATGGTAAGATGTTTGCTTTCCAGGGCAAGAACCCTCTACTAATAATCTCGGGCTGACAATGCCTTGTAAGTGGATTTGGTAGACGAAGACTGAAAGATCATCGTATATCAGACCATCTCTGTCTGTGTTTGTCCCCACCACAACCGTTTGACAACTGGTGTTAGTGTATTTATATATATGAAACTTAGCGGTTTTGCAAAAGACCGATAGAATAAGTACCAGGCTTAAAAATGTAAGTGCTGGAGTCGATTCGTTCCACTGAAGTTCTTCAAGGCGGTGCCCCAGTATGGTCGCAGTCTAAGGACTTAAACAAGTAAAAGATAAAAAAAATATCTATGCATACATAGGAGGTCTGATCAATAAATATCCGCACTGTTGCCAGAGTAACGAAGCTACAGCACACAGAATAAAGCTGCTGGGCATAGATTGACCTTGACCTCTGCTGTGCATGCGCACTAAGTTTTATCGTTCTAGCTCACTTCTGCTCCTTATAGCAGTACTTGGAAGGAAGGTGTGTAGCATGTGATCGTCGCATTGACCACGATAGAAAAAGTCATAGTGATACCTGCTCAGAGGTCTACACAAAGTTGCAGAAAGTGTATGGGGAGGAGTGTATAAACCACTCACAAGTGTACGAGGCGTTCAGCTATTTCCAAGATGGCTGAAAAAATGTCAATATTGACGCGCGTTCTGGGAGTCCTGCATCCAGCAGAACTGAAAAAAAAACATTACAGATGTACGCGCAGCTGTGAGGGGAAATCGTCGAATCACCATCTGTAAGTTTTCAGATGATGTACAGATTAGTTATGGTCCAGTTCAGTCCATTATCACTGAAGATTTGGGTATGAGACGCTTGTCAAAATTGCTTTCAGCTGAACAAAAGGACACTTGGGTTTCAGTTGCACAAGATCTCCTTGATTATGTCGAGAACAATGAAAACGTTTTGGAAGCTTTGCGTGGGCCTGAGAGCAGGTATCGCCAAGCTTTTGGCAAAATTTAGTGCAGATACTCTGCTCAACATTCTCTATCATGGTCAATGCGACGAACACACATTAAACACGTTAATTACAAACACTGTTGTAAACAGCGGAAGTGAGTTAGAACGTTAGAACTTAGTGTGCATGCACAGCAAAGTTCAAGGTTAATCTGCTCGAAGCGGCTTCACTCTGCGTGCTTTAACGTCGTTACTATGGCAACAGTTCGGATACTTATAGATCAGACCACGCATGTGTGTACATGCGCGTGTATGTATGTATTTGACAGTGACATTAGATCTTTTAATGGTGATTATTTACCGCGTGTTCTTTTATACAGGCAAAAGAAGCACTCACACGCGTATACAATGCACGAATACATATATGCCAATATACCTCACATGAACGCAACACAGTGATTATGTTGTCATGCGAGAAGTTGGTAATATAGACGCTCATTATTCGGCCATTCATATACACGAAGACTGTTTACTTGATGAAATTATCACGCTAATTCAATCCTTAGCCGACGCCATTTTGGAAGCTGCATGCTCATCAGTGGTTGTCGAATTTATTCCTGTTGGAGTCATGTTTTGTTGCGAATAATTGCAAAAAGCTATTAGACTTTAAAAACACAAATCTCATATACGTGAAATAACTTTGTCTTAATGGGCTTAACTTAAACATTTTCCTGAATTCTATTTTCCAGCGGGTCAAGGAAAAGTGACTGAGTTAGTTTCAAACGTTTAATCACGTGGAACGACTTTGGAAACAAAGACTAGCCTCAGTAGGAAAGTGGCTGGAATTTTGGAATTGCATGTTTGCTGAGAAGGGTGTCACCAGTGCTATTACGCAAGCGATAGCTTTTGAGCAAAAATAAGCGAAACGTAACATTACGTTCGTTGAAATGCGTTTGCTGTTTATGTCTAATTCAAATGCAAGGCTTTATAAGTGACAGAAAATTATTAACAATATGTGTAGCGACATCGCCCCTAAAACGTGTTGTGCTAGCGGGGCGCTAATACAGATTAACTTCTATAACCGGCTTAAGTATGGATATGCGCTCTTTAAATGAAGCTACCTCTGGTTGAAGTTTGGTTATCCAAGGTGGGTGCTTTGTTAAAGAATCCTAATCTCAGTGGATAAGACATAAGTGTGTATTTGTAAATATATATAAATACGATAAGCATATTTATCAACTATATAAGTATACGTACATGAGTGGGTATATATATATATATAT
>NC_068982.1:10780413-10790500 GCF_001194135.2 Octopus bimaculoides | reverse complement strand
TATATGTATGTATGTATGTATGTATATATATATATATAGTCATAGTTACTCCCGCCATTTACCCGCCCTTTTATATAGGGTGAAGGCAATTCGTTGTCGCTCATTTCGTCGCCGGCAAATACATCGTCCTTCTGTTGTTGGCCAAGAAGATTTTACTCCTTTCATCGCTGGTTAATTTAGCGCTTGTGAATGTCATTACTATCCAAATCAGAATGTGACCAGTTTCTGTCATTATATTATTCAGGTTTCAGTTTGTTTAGTTTTAGATGAATTCACGCATGCGTAAAAGACAAATATTTCTTAACTCCAAATGTTTGGTTGTTTCTATCCAATCACTGCCGCGAGTTGCTGTCCGAGTGATTTTGAGATGAAATTTCTTCAATATATAACGTAAATAAATTCTCTGTGTAAATAAGTAAATCAATGAGATTAGCTTATATATAAAGAAAAAATCATTTCACTCCGTTACAAAGAATATATTGATGACAGCCAAAGTGCAAAAATTTATCCATGAAGAAGAAATCAGTCAAAACAAGAAAGAGAGCAACAAACGTACCAGGAATGTGATAAACAATTACAATACAAAACATTATAAATTTCTTGAAAGTAGTTTCTCATAACGTGGAATGTTGATATCTTACTTCTTTAAGTTTAGGTTTTGCTTGCCATCTTTATGTGTTCTCGATAAACGTTAAAATAAAATATTTTCATTTAAAATATTTAATATATAATAGTTCTAATTTATTATTTATGTAACGATCTAAATGTTGTACTGCTATTTAACGTACGTTTCTCTGTTTTGTTGTGTTCAAAAAATAACGAGAAGAAATTAAAGAAAAAGGATGGTGAATGAAACTTAACACTTTCTCTGCTTTGTTCGTTTTCGATATTAGATTTTAATTTTCGTTAATTTTCTTTTATATACTTGTATTAGATATATAATATAGCGAAACAGGGGGAAGAAAGTATATACACGAACGCACTACTATTACTATTATACGAGACTCAACGCTCTATATCAAGTGCTCACAGTGAACTGGCACCAACACGGTGATTCTTTATTTAGCCCTTAGGCCCTAACACAGAGGGGACAAAGACAGACCAAGCACCGCAGTGGGGAAAAAGACGCGAAACTAATGAAGTGAAAGATGTATAAAATTAATGACTGCCAATTGTTCACAGTTTTATAACAATGAGACAGTCCACCTTTCGTTACTTGAGGCGGGGGGGTCGGAATTCTTCCACAACATTTTCACTTTATGATATCCACAGAAAGATACAGATTTTAATCGTCAATGTCAGTTTAATTCAAGACCTACTTTAAGCCACTTTTAAAACTTGGCGATATTCTGATTTAAATATTGGTTTTAAATTTTGTCACAAGGCCAGCCTGTTTGTGGGAGGAGGCAAGTGGATCACATCGACACCAGTGTTCAACTGTTACTTATTTTATCAACCATGAAAGGGGGAAAGGCAAAGTCGACTTCAGCGGAATTTGAACGCAGAACAAGAAGACGGACGGAAGGCCGCTAAACATTTTGCCCTGCGTGATAACGATTCTGCCAGCTCGCTGCTTATTCCAACTTTCCTTTTGGTAATAATATTTCATGAGAAATTATCTGGCAATAAATTGTCTAGAGGAGAGTGGAATAACCCATAACAAGAGACAGACTTGTGCTGCAAGAAGTTTGGCAAAAAAGGAATATTTTATAATGAACTATGCTACGTCACTTTCCAGCTTAGAAGTACGAAGTCGTGAGAATACAATTTTAGACAAACATATAAACTTTAAATCGCAACCCTACCACACGAGAATCATTTACTCGTGCACACACTCACTTCTATCTATCTATCTATCTATCTATCTATCTATCTATCTATCTATACATACATACATACATACATACAATTACACATACATAGACATACGTGCATGCACACACATACGCATAAGTTTAACCCATTTATAGCCTTTGTAGACACGTGTATTCATATTTAAAGTAGGCAACATTTCATTGTTTGCGTATGGCATTTTGACGGCAAAATTAGAGCCCAGGTTATATCTATGAATAATTGAATGTTGCCTGTCAAGTTTGTGTCAGTCATATTTTACGACTAAATACAGCATATTTACACACATATATACACACACACTCACACACATACATATATACATTGACATACAAACATGTGTGTGTGTTTACGTGGATAAGTGGTTAGGTGTGTTGTACTATCGATGTATACCATTCTCCCGATATGAACCATTCTGTGATTATTTTAAAACAAAATTATAGTAATCCATGATTCAAGCATTTTTCTTTGAGTGAATTTATATTCTGCATAAGGTGTCTCTTAGATGGACCCTGCACTGACTCTCCATATGAAACCTCTGCGCTAGATTTCGTATTTTCAACATTCGTTTTAACTATGGTTTAAAATTACCACTGTGTTTTAACTCTAATCAACTGTTATACATATACTTTTATTTGTTACAGCCATTTGATTGCGGCCATACTGGAGCACCACCTTTAGTCGAACAAATCGACCCGGGACGTATTCTTTGTAAGCCTAGTACTTATTCTATCGTTCACTTTGGCTGAACCGCTAAGTTACGGGACGCAAACACAGAAACACAAATACACACACACACACACACTTACACACACACACCTACACGCACACACTTACACACACACACTTACACACACAGAGATACACATATACACACACACATATACACACGACGGATTTCTTTTAGTTTCCGTCTACCAAATCCATTCAAAAGGCTTTGGTCGACCTGAAGCTACAGTGGAAGACTTGCCCAAGGTGCCATGCAGTAGCACTGAACCCGGAACCATATGGTTAGTAAGTAAGCTACTTACCACACAGCCATTTCTGCGCCTTACATATACTCACACACACATATACATATACTCACACATATACATATTCATATACTCACACACACATGTATATGTTTGTGTGTGTCTTTGTGTCTATGTATGTGTTTGTGTTTGTCCACCATCACCGCTTGATAACCGGTGTTCATGTCTTTACGTTGTTATAGCCTAGCGGTCCGGCAAACGGAACCGATGGAGTAGGCACCAGGCTTCAAAAATAATAACTGCAGTTGATTTGTTCGACTAAAAAGTAAAAAATCATTGAAGACGTTGCTCCTGCTTCGCCGTTGTCTAATGACCGAAACAAGTAAAAGATGATAAGAATAATGTTGATAGAATAATGATGAGCTTCTTTGAGTTTCCGTCTACCAAACCCACTTAAAAGGCTATGGTCGGCCCGAGGCTATAGTAGAAGTCACTTACCTAAGCTACCACGCAGTGGAACTGAACTCTGAATTTGTGGTTAGGAAGCATGCTTTTTACCACTCAACCACACCTGTGTCCATAAATAATACTGATGATATATAATAGATAATGTGTATAGATAATGTATTTTTCTATTCTGTGAATATATAATAACATCAGATCATCATTTATTCTGTATTTCCAGGTTTAGGTGAACTTGTACAGCTTTGCATATGTATGTATGCATCTATTGTAAATGTATGTACATATATTTATGTGCACACACAGACATGTATATATATATTTGGTTGCACAGTTATGTGTTCAACGGTATTATCTGAAATAAGATGTAATCATTTGTGTAACACGCAGAAAAATATGCAAGTTTCCTTCAATTAACTTCATTGTCAAATAACCCTGCAGCATTAGAAATATCGGGAGAGAAAGAAGGGAGGAAAAGACAGATCATAAGCAACAGAAACAAAGAAAGTGTGAATAAGAGAGTGTGTGTGTGTGTGTGTGAGAGAGAGAGAGAGAGAGAGAGAGAGAGAGAGAGAGAGAGAGAGAGAGGGAAAGAAGGAAAGAGAGGAGAAGTAAGAGTGTGATAGAGAGTCAGGGAGGGAGTGAGAAGGACAGAGGGAGTAGGGGCGAATAGAAAGTAAATAGCAGAAAATTTGCTAAATACAAATTAAATTTGAAATTTCTTTGTGAAGAAGATTATTTTTTCCCTAGATGTGCTATTCAGAAAAATAATAAATACGGTTAGTAAAATATGTACAAAGGCTATTTATGATTTTACAGACTCTTATCTTAGAGTTGAATATAATTATTGTCTAACTAATTACATACAGAAAATCATTTAGAAAGGACACAAATATCAGCACGAAGAGTTTGTAAATATTTGAATGATCTCTTTAAGTAGGAGCTGAATTCTATGTGGAGTGGAGTATCAAACTTCTTGCAAGCACGTCTCCAATACTCCAATACTTCGTTGTTCATAATTCCATTCAGTAAAATTACAACCTTAGACTGCTTTATCTAATGTGTACTTCCTAATCTAAGACATTATTTAAAACAATATTACAGACATTAATGTTCCTTTTCTCGTATGGAACCTACTATAGAGATACCCATTCGTTGACCAGTATTTTTGCCATTAATTCACATATGTCACAACTTTGTTTCGTCTGTAACACCAATCGCCATTTTAAACTGAATTAAGTGTACTTCAATTGATCTTTAAGGAGCAACATTCTAGAATTTGACGCTATTTATCTTATGGTTTATAAAAGTTCTGCTCGTAGACAATGTGACGTAATACACACATATAGAGTTGTATAATACATACCTACACGCATGCACAGACAGATATATATGTATATATTTGCGTGTGTGCGCGCGTAATGTTTATTAGTTAAAAACAATGAAACATTACAGGTGGATACACAGTGTGGGAAAAAGTCCTTCATTCAATATTTTAGTTAATCTCAGATGTATTAAGATTACATAGTCTTTTAGTGGGGTGGCACAGAGTCAAGAGGCAACAATTTGTGTGGTCAATAGCTGGTATGCTCTTTAGTTGCTATCACCTTGCCTCGTAACAGAGATCATATTTTTCTTATACGCATGAATATTTATATATCTTGAAATTATCTCCCTTTTTCAAATGTCTCTAACATTTGGCGTTAGGTTTTTATCTTTAACTAAATAAGAAAATGCAATTCGTTAAGATTCTTTTTGTATGCAAGATTGCACTTACCTGAAATCCATCACTGCCGATCTGAATTATTAAATTCCATACTATTGCTTTTTGGTAATGATCGAAATTTTATCGGCTCAAATTCCTCATAATCTTTACTTGTAAACTCCATTTCCTCTGACCAAAACAGAATTGAGAAAAACTATACTCAACAGATGAGGTTTAATATGGTCAAAAGGTGTTCATAATTATCACTATGCCTAAAGATAAAAATTTTGCTACAAGGAAGAAAATTTAATTTTCAATTACTTGGTGTTATATTTCGTTTTCTTTCAGACCTTTTCTTCAATTAAAAGACAGTTTTCAATTCACTGGCAATTTTCGACATAACAATCAGTCATCGTCACTTATATGAATCAAGAATAAATGTTTCGTGCTTAATAGGAAAGAACAACAATTTTTCATTAGATAATATTTTATCAATCATTTTGGCAAGAGACACAAATAGCAAGCTTGTTTAAATATTATTAATGACCTCACCGGGGTATCAAAATTTCGTCCTCCCTCTCTTAAGATTTTCACTAAGTAAATATAAAAGATTATCTAGCTTAATCAGTTGAAATTTTATAGGGAACAAATAATTCTATTAGTTTATGACATATAGAATGAATGTATGTACAAAGCATGAAAGCTGTCCAGATACAGAACGAACCTGTCGATGACAAATCCTGATGTTTATACATTACAATAAAACATCACAATTTGAATATGGTTATCTTAATATATTCAGGTTTGCATGACCTGATCTGAATTTGTTCTTTGCTAAATCGTTATCTTACCAAAGACATCTCTTTAGTCAACTTATTTCTATTAGTTTTTCTAACAATACTTTCTTTCAAAGGTTATTTTAAATACCTACAACTGTTAATGTACTACTTAGGTTTCATAACTTCTATAAGTTCTATATGTAGAGTAAAGAAGCGCCAGAAATATTTACTGATAGAAATTGTCAGTTTTTAATAGAAATTATGGAAATACATGAATGCATCTTAACACAGTTGAATACAAAATGTAAGCCATTTACAACATTGGCAAATGTCAAATAATAGAAAGCTCGGTCATTCAAAATTATTTAGTTTTAATATATTTGAAGGGAAAGTTTAGGCTTTGCTCTCAGATATTTGGAAAGATTTTGTAAATGTTCATCATATTTATCATAGAGTTTTATACTATACGCAATGTACTCTAACGTTTAAATTCACCTTTCATTAATCCTTGAGGTGTCGAAATTTTCCTCACAACGCGGCGTGGAATTGTATTTGTGAGCAGGTTGTAATGAAGCAATTTACATTCCAATACCTCAGGAAGGAAATGAAAGGTGAATTTAACGGTTTTCTTTATTGTTTTGGGTCTTTTATTATGTAATCGTCTTAGTTTCACAACACAGTAACAGATCAAGTCTCTTTTCAGACATGTGCAATTCCAACATATCTTAAAAGATAGCATTTCATTTCAGTCCTATATTGCAGTCCCTACAATAAATGAAATTTGATATGAAAATATAATGATGTTGAACATATCGTCAAGGGAATTTTGTCATGTGAACAATGAATGTTTGTCCTTACTGTTATACCAGAATATCTTTTACATGATGAATTCATTTCAGTTTAATAAAACAAACACCAGCAGAGAATGTATTACAAAGCTTCAGGTTTCACTTTCAGTTTAAATAATAGTTTAGTTATTAATATTAATTAAAGTTTATTTATTTTCTATGAAAATTGATTCAACACATTAGGAAAAGCAAATTTTCGAAGCTGTTTTCTTTTAAATCTGACAGTTAAATTCTATAGAAATAGATGATACCTAAACCAAAATTCAGAGAACTATCAATGTAAATTTATAAAGTCAGGAAACTAGATATCCATGAGCGTTATGTGATATTTGTTTTTACTAATGAGAACTATAATTAAATCTGCAGAGCGTTTATGTATTGACTCATTCGTAAAACTTTATATGTAGAAATCAATTTTCATATAATTTTGGTAGCAAATAATTTTCTAGCTATTTTATTGTTATTAGTTTATAATAATAACATGCATATGTGAATGATATCTTCATTGGTTACAATCTCCGTCAGATCAACCACTGGTTCTCCCCATCTCCCACTATGTCAAGGACTAGATGTGATTTGCACGCAAGATTTGAAAGCTGGCATCTCTTCGTTCAAATTGGCTCCTGTAATAGATATTGGAAATATATTCCAAAGTCTGGTAGTCGAGTGCAGAAAGCCTCTACCCAGATCTTGGGCTTTGATATTGGATGACGGAAGGTTTCTTGCAGACACAAAGACACAATTACTTGTAAAAGGACAAACCCTCAATGTTGGTATTAACATTGCCCGAATCAAATTCTGATGGGCTGTGAATTGTGTACATTTTAGGAAGTTATTGAATAACTTTATCGATATATTTTCTCAATTTATGCAATTGTAATCCATCTACATAAATAAACAATGTATGTATATATACCTCTCTGACGATATAAAAATGCATACATAAATTCCTTTATTTACATGTGTATATCTCACCATTTTAAACCCTACATTCCTTCATTGTACTGCACCCAACTGATAAAATGTATCAACTGTTTTCTGTAAATAAATTAGAACATCACGTTTAACAGCAACTACACACTCCACACACAACACTAAGATCTCTACAAAAATCAATCTACGACACATTGTACTGCTTTCCTTGCTTCTACTAATTAATAAATAAAGTAAATAAATGCATGTGTGATTAAGATGTTTTAAAACTTAAATGGATACTTAGTATAATAAACATAAAGGGTAACATAATTTATACCTTTGTCAGAGCAAATATTGCATTAGAGTCAGAATAGAGTTGAGAAAATGTGCAGCGAATTTAAAATCGTATTAATATCGTTAAAAATTTACAGGTAATCTTTTCAGTATTGTGCTACAAAAAATTCTATGCGAAAACTTCAGCATTTTCCTATAATCTCACCAGATTCTCATTAAAATCTCTGCTTAAACTGACGTTTCAGTTGACGATAATCCTATTGTTTCTGAGTGTTATTTTACGCCTTTCTGCACATAAATTCCAACTTGATCTCTGAAGATTAAAATCGATTAGAAATTCTTCTTTAGAATTTATCCAATCACAAAGCGTATTTTAAATTTGCACAAATAAAGATCTATTATATTTAATTCCTTTAAAACACTATGTAATAAATGTTTTGTATTTTCAGAAATTCCGATGATTAAATTTATTATATTTTCATGAAAACTTTGATCATGTTCTTCAACAGTAGATGTTATAAATAATTTTTCACAGAAATCGATATGGCGTTTCGTCACATCATTGCTTATGAAAATGCTTTCTGTTATACGTATTCTGTACACAGTAGCGTTGATATAAGTCTATACATTGAGAATCTTGCATTTCCTTTATCCATCAACACCAACATGAGAGACAATGTGCCTTGTGCATGTAAATCTAACGGAATTTATCCATCTCCACAGCTAACCGGAACCGGTGCCGTTTCAAGAGCAACAGTGAGAAATGGATACAAGAAGGGTCAGCCCCTTTTCTCTGACAATTTGTTGAATTTGAATAAATGAAATAGAAAAGTAACATAAGTGAAACTTGAATTGTGAGAGCTGGGACGAATACCCTATGCGTTTTGCGACTTTGCCGATTTATCAATGTTCATATTACTAAATTATATGAAACGTGTAAGAGCGTTGCCTGATGCGAATTCAGCTACGTTATATTAAACGATTCCTTTGAAAAAGGGAACAACTTTTCTGTTTCTTAACCTTTTGTATTACTACCTGTTGTACTACTACCAGGTGGTGCTATTAAGTTAGACATCGCCTGGGTCTATACTGGTCGAAACCTATCAAAATTACTATTTTATAGTCTACACACATTGAAATAAATCTCCAGTAGCTATCTTACAATAACAAATTAACTGTAGATTCTTTCACATTTCGTCTATGCCAAATATAACTTGTCAGTCTCATAAAAGATGCCACACGTTCTCTGGTTCTTTTTGATTGACAGAGTTTGTCCCTGGAACAAAAAAAATATATTTGAACAGTCGCTTATCGCTAATTTATTAAGTACGTCCAATGTATGTTCAAACTATATTGCTTTGCTCTTAGTATTTGACTCCTAACGATTACTGCTCTAATTCACGAACGGCTTACAAATATCTTCCACACTGCAATTGTTGTTGATTTCAGAAAAAAGTTATGTAAGCGATAATTCATTTTAATAGAATACTTTTCGGTTAGAATATGTTTTTTCTTAGACACAAACACGGCTTCGATTGATTCAGGTGGGAGTAAAAATTTAGATCACAACTTATTTTGTCGTTTTTCTTTCACAAATCGACCACTTGTGTGTTACTTCGGCATCATCATTTCATAAAATGTGTTTAATGGGAGAAGACATCAATACATGTGAGAGTGAAAAGGGTGGTTGTGGTTTCGGTTGTGCTAGAAACAGCAGCGAAACTTCCTTTGAATTGTTCACCTTTACCTCGGAAAATATTTACAATTTTTATTTTGTAGCATGGCTTTTAGCGTTCCAAAAAGCCATAACAACAAAACCACTTTTAAACATTTTTACAAAAATTATACGAGTATTTAAAAAAAATTTCATTCAATAAATAATGTTTTTACTTTACGTATACATTAATAGAATAAACTGTCGGTTTTCCAAATAGCGAATTAAAACTTAAAATGAAGACATTAAAAAAGAAAGTGAGGGACTTTACAAATGAAAATGGAATACTTCGCAGTGAATGCAATGAATATTTAAATTTGTGAAGAACTAGACGTAGTAAATGCAATGACTATTGAAATTTGCGAGAAATTACAGTTAATAGATTCAATAACATTGAGAAATCGAAATTACAGGCAATTTCTCAGAACATAAATTTATAAAAATATTTCCAGACGGTCAACCATTTAATAACTGCTTTCTTTTAGTACTTTTAGTAATTGCTACATACCTAATTAATAAGCAGTTTTCTCCATTATAGTATATAT
>NC_068982.1:10778856-10780291 GCF_001194135.2 Octopus bimaculoides | reverse complement strand
TATATATATATATATATGTGTGTGTGTGTGTGTGTGTGTGTGTGCGTGCGTACGAATGTATGTGCAAGAGTGTGTGTGTATGTATATTTAAACATATTTCCTAATATATAGAAAAGATAACCCTTCCTCTTTTAATACACTGAGGGTGGAAATAAAGCAACAGACCGCGCAGCCGTTTATATAATTGTATCTCAAATCGTTCTTCTTTGGGCCAGAAAAAATATGCCAAATATTAGAAAAATATATCTACTTAGTAAGACAATTGATAATATATCGATTTAAAATTTTGGCACAAGACTAGCAGTTTCGGGGAAGGGGCCAAGCCGATTACATCGAACCCATTACTCAATTGGTACTTATTTTATTGACCTCAGCGGAATTTGAACTTGGATCATAAAAACGGACGAAATGCCGCTAAGTATTTTGTCTGGTGTGCTAAGGATCCTTGAGAACTGATAATATATCACATTGCAGGCAGGAAAATAAGTTCATCTTCAAACAAACTGAATCGAATTCCAAACAGCCAAAGACCACTGTCAAGTCTCTTTCACCGCACCCACAAGACTCGAGCTTGAATCAGCCCTAACAAACTAGACATGTAGTGTGTATACGTATGGATACAGAATAATAAAGCACACACACACCACAAAACACTGAAGGATATGCATTGATACGCAAGATAAAAACAAATCAAGGCCCGAACCAAATAACACACGCAAGGACACATGAAATTTTAATTAAAAAATACATATATTACCGAAACAAATAAACAAGCAAATATCTTTAATTAGTTTAACAGACAAATTTAATAAACAGAATGAAATTCCACTCCCCATAAAGAAGCCTTTAATCCTTTCATTATTGACAAAACCAAAATTAAAAACAGATTAGGAAGAACCACTCAACCATAAAACTCAATTTACAATGTGCCACACGCCTAACTTCCTCCATAAACACATATAACTTTAATTCATTTGACAGATAAATCAGAAAGAAACATCACAGCCAATAACAATATGAATAAATAAAACAATGAAACAAGTGCAATAGCAAGGAAAAAGATATACATACAAACGAATCTTTAAAAATTTTAACTTTGAGTAAAACGAAATTTACGCCAGCAACGCCATTGTACCATGACATCAAAATTTGAGAAGAGAATCCCTTTTAATCAAGAAAAGAAACTGGATCAAACATCAAACTGCATTAATAAACTAAGTTTAAAAAACAACCAAATAAATATGAAACCCCAAACGAAATACAAATAAGTGGGTGCAGCATTAGAAATTTTAGAGACTTAATCAACATCTGCCCACTCATAATAACCAAGGCAGAGGCTTAAAAAAATAAAGACAAGACAGAAGAAAGCAGAGATGTATGTATGTATGCATGTATTTCTGTATATATATATATATATATATACATACATATATAT
>NC_068982.1:10777620-10778674 GCF_001194135.2 Octopus bimaculoides | reverse complement strand
ATATATATATATATATATATATACATATATATACATATAAATACATATACACATATATACATACATATTCATATGTATTGTGAGGGTGCAAGGCATAGTGGTCGGTGTGTTGTACTCACGATCGCGTGGTGCGTTGTGTTTTTGAGCAAAGCACTTCATCCCATGTTACTCTATGATCAAGTCGGCAACTGACTCATGACACAAAGTGCCTCTGTTTCGATTTCATAGAGAGCGTGCTCAATTTAAAAAAAAAAATCATTTGTGGTTGTCTTTCGGCGAAACTTCTGCGTGATGTAGAACAAAGCACTTCCGATGTGTATTTCACTTGTATAAAAATGCAAGATAAAGTGGGATGAACTTGTAAAGAATAGCAATGTCTTGGAAATGCGTGCTATACCCGGTATAGAAGCTTTCTTAATTAAGTCCAAGACGCGATAGTATGGATACATATTTCGCATGAATAATGGCCGAATACCAAAGCAAATATTTTATCACCTTGAAAACTTACGACGCAATATAGTTCATATAATGATAAATTCTGTGATAATTTGGAAATCTTGAAAACCTTAAGAATCTTGAGAGAAACCATGCAGCCTGGAGGAGAAGTGTTTTGTCAGCTTCAATATCATCAAACTCTTAGGGTACTTCATCAAGATCAGTTTTGAGAAAATAGGAAAAGAAACCAACAGAACCACCATTGTCCGCATTGGGATTTGTCAGGTAGATCACCTCCCGGTTTCATATTTCATAAGTCAAGTTCATATCGATATGGCTTTTGGTGACCCGAGGACTCCCATGAGAAGTCACCAGGTGTAGTGAATGAATTGCAAACATTGGTGAATTGAAGTAATAGCAGTGAGAGTGTGTTGTTGTTTGTCTATTTGTGTGTCTACTAGGACCGGCTTGTTTTTCTCTTTCTTTTTGTTTCTACTGTTATTACGTAATTCCTGGCTATATTGTTTATTTGCCTTGTCGCTGAACATTCATACATCGTCTTTGATGGGAAAGCCCGTCATATATGCTTATATACATATTTATAATCATTATATATATA
>NC_068982.1:10774802-10777144 GCF_001194135.2 Octopus bimaculoides | reverse complement strand
ATATATATATATATATATATGTGTGTGTGTGTGTGTGTGTGTGTGTGTGTATACACATGCATATCTACAAACATAAGTACATATATACATATATATATCTGTTAGTGTTTGTGTGTGTTTGTGTATGTATATTTAGTTATATACATGGAATGATTTTGCAGTTTATCTAACGCATGTTAGAAAATGGAATAAACATCTATTCTCTAACTTCACCTCCCTTATCTGATCGATTTATACACAACCACACACCCACATATGTATACACACACACACACACACACACACTTATATGTATACTATCAATATAAATCTATTGTGCCGATATGTTTATCGTAATGTGTATACCTTGAGTGTTTTATTAAAATTCTGTTAAGCTATACATTACTTAACATGATATCTTTCTAAATCTAGTTTATGGAGCACTCTATTTGATTGCTGTTTTACAAGTCTGCTTTATTCATTTTGACAAATATTTATATTAAGAGTACCGAGGACAGTTAAAGCTTTAGTTGTCAACAAATTATGTAAAAGTTTTTTTCTGTACATAAATACTTGATACTTGAATTTTGACAGCTTCAGGCTTATGGCTTTGTTCCCAGGAATGTATACAAACTGAATTAATTCGGATTTCTGTTATTTATTTCAGGTTGATGAAGTTTCTGTTTGTCGTCTGCAAGACAAAGAAAACACGTTATGATATAACACATGTTTATGGCTCAGTATGACATATATATATATATATATATATATATATATATATATACATATATATATCTTTTTCTGATGCGTATGCTTATATGTACACATATAAGACACATACAAGAAGAGGCGTATTCTGATGCTTTGGAACTAAACACGGGGGCTTCAACGTGAGCCATTCATCGTGAGTTGAAAATGCTTGGTAAAATATCAAAGGTTGGAAAATGAGACCCGAATGATCCCTCTGCAGATACTCGCAAACAATGTGTTGACTGCTGTGTATCATAGCAATCACGTGAGCAGCAAATACTTTTTTGAACAGAGTTATTACTGGATACTGTACCATAATTTCAAGTGAAAACGTCAGTGGTTCAGTCGTGGTGAAGAACCAGCTCAGCAGTTCAGTAGTGACTTTCATCCAAGGTAGATTCTTCTGAGTGTTTGGTGGTATATGAGTGGAATAATTCGTCACAAGCTGTGGGAAAACAATCGAACGATAACAGCCGATGTATATCGCCAACATTACATAATTTGTATACAATACTATAAAAGTATTATAAATTCATAGCGTCCCCCAATCCACTGCCTTCCTCCCAATGCGTCCTTTTTCTCGATCCACACTGCATCACCCCCTTAGACAGCAGCGCCTACCTGGTCCCTCTCAACGTCCACCTGAGTGGGGTAGCGCCCACCTTGAGAACCTATAGAGGAAGTTCGTTTTAGTAATAGTATTTTATTTTCGATTTAGTTTTGCATTAAAATTTTTTTATGAAGTATTCATTTTCGCCTTTCATTTTTGATCATTTTCTTTTCAATTGAAAAAAAAGAAAATATTTTGAATTTTCCGTTTGCACAAATGTCTACATTTTCACTACACTGAACGTTTCTTACAGATGAATGTTTAATTTTCTCTTAGTGCGCTCTCACATGGGTAATTAATGTTGATTCTGTATTTTTCTATGTAATTCCCATTGCATTGTGGGCAGGTGATACAGTAGATGAGATTTTTCGGATTTGCAATTCATGTTTACATTTAATTTCAGTTCTTTCTTACTCTTTAATCTTTCAGTTCTTTCTTGTTGAATTATTTTACACATCATACAACCAAAAATCCCATACCGTGTTTCCTGCATCATATCTTTCTCCCATGTGAATGTCGCTTTTGTTAGGAGTCTTTGGAGATTTGGTAGTTATCTATGACTCTAAATAATTTTTTATTTGTTAACTGTGTCGGAGATCCGAGGATTGATGTAGAATTAGTATTGTTCAGACGAATGTAAGATGTTGTGCATTCCAGGATTAGGGGTGACTACAAAAGGATTATATGTATGGGTGCTTCTTCGAAAGGTAGAGATTGCAATTTGTCTTGCATTGGTTATGGCATGGTTTATTAAAAATTTTGTTTTCAGTATTTTTTTCCCAAAGGTACATATTTTTCTACCATTCTTCCCGAAAGGTAAATGTCACTCTGCTTAAAAATAGATTGAATAATTAATAACTAGGGAAAAGATTGTCTATTTATCTATCTATCTATCTATCTATCTATCTATCTATCTATCTATCTATCTATCTATCTATCTATCTATACATACATACATACATATATATATATATGCATATATATATATATATGTATATATATA
>NC_068982.1:10772355-10774177 GCF_001194135.2 Octopus bimaculoides | reverse complement strand
TATATATATATATATATATATATATATATATATATATATATATATATATATGTATATATATATATATATACACACATACAGAACCACACTACATCCTGCAACACTACATCACACCACATCACCCTGCGCACACGTACACACCTACACGTCAAGGTCACCAGCCCTATCAACACTTACACACTTACACACTCTCACATACATACATTCGCACGCGCACCTTCGTTATGGGATCATCACCACTTTATTATCTCCCCTTCTCGTTAGCTCTCCTGTCTGCCCACCCCCGTCCAGCCAGCAGCCATGATTGACCGCTAGCTCCTCTTCAACAGAAAGGAACACGAGGAAATAAACAGAGAAAATAAAAATCTAGCCTTGAATCATGAGAATAATCATGTAGAGGAATAACATTCTTAAATTCATATCTCTGCACTCTGATATACTGCAATTTAAATCAACGAATTATCATTCTAAAATAATATGTCATATATTTAACCTGATCTGTTTTCATTCTTACAGACTGCGTGTCTCTAAAGTAAATATATTTCAAAATGATCGTTGCGAGAACACTTCCAAATTTCAAAACTTGTCAGGCTTTATCAATGAAATCTCCTTAAATTTCACATTATTTAGTAATTGCTATACGTTAGGGATATCGTTAACTCTTAGATAATTTCAGTATAAATGCAATGAATGCTAACGATTATTTCCTTGCATACAAATATAAAAAAACGATCATGGACATAATACTTTAACTATGCTGTAAATAATTTCAAAATGTAGAACTTGCAGCAGTTTTTGTATCATAAGTTTAAGATATAAATATGATAGGTTACGTGGTTAATGTAATTTGTCACGAACTCATACGTGCTAAAAACCATTAAAGGAGCGAAAATAACAAAATGGACAATTTGATAGGAAATGTTTATGTGACATTATTGCTACAGGAAAGTTTGCGTTTAGAATTCTAGAGAACTAATTGTAAGTTCCAAAATATTTTATAAGTCCAGATGGCGATAAATGAACGTAGCGTGGAAACATTCCTCGTAAGCGAAATTTCTGCGACTCATTTTCGATCAGCATTTAAAGTAATTTCAAATTTTGCTAAGATATATATACCAGAGAATCGTGATAAACCCCTTCGTCATATACACTGGAAAGTAATCTAATTTTTGCTATAATTGTTTTCGAACTGTAACAAAATCTTAAAAGTGATTTAATCGGAGGTTTAGTGAAATATTTTCTCAGAGAAAACAAATTCATTAAATACTGGTACGATCGATGTTTGATTTTGCACGTCTGTTAATTGTGTTAAATGACACTGTATCTCAAATATACATTATGCCATGAGATTTACATGAAGTATATATTTAACTACAATACAAATATAGTTCCAAAATGTATGGTGTGTAGAACCAAAAGAGATATTCACTCACATTTTCATAGATTTGTATTTGCGCCTGAATTATGATGATTGAAGCACGTTTTGAAATAGAAGCAACTTGGGTTTGGCTCCCAAACATTACATAAGCAAATGTGGGTTTCTTAAAACTGTTTAAAGCATTCAATCAGAGATATAAATTTCAAATTACTACAAATTATGAGTGTCTCTGAAATTGCAGTTGAGAAATTACAGAACCATATATATATATATATATATATATATATATATATGGCAAATAAAAGACGGAAGATAAAATATACGAAAACTTATTTTTAATCACGACAATTGTTAGCGTCTTTCATTTGCCATACACATAAAGATCACTGGGAAAGTGACTGCGCCTTACTAGTAAGTTACTAGGTGTAGACCATTCGTTTTATT
>NC_068982.1:10769223-10772188 GCF_001194135.2 Octopus bimaculoides | reverse complement strand
ATATTGTTAGAAATTCCGAAATTCCTTTTGTTATACTTCTTTTCCTTAAATATTGTGAGTTTAACTACGTTACGAATGTTTCATATGAAGGATTTCAATCTCTTGCTATCTAAAAATCATTATCAAAGATACAGCAAGACAGGAGAAAGAAAACAGACACTTAACCATATTCTTCATTGCTAAATAATGTAATAGAAATATAGAGAAAAAAGAAACAAATGAAGGGGAGAGAGTTGGCAAAAATAGAGAGAATTGTAGACTGAAATAGGGAGAGAATGAGGAATCTAACTCTAACATATCTTCATGATAGTGTAACCGAATTTGCACGGTGTATAGATGAATTTGAAAGGGAAAACGTTTCGTTGCTCACTTTGTGTAATAAAAGAATCATAAATTGGATCTTGTTTATAACTTACATATACGACCTGGCATGTACGAAGTACAGCGGAAGTTCAACGGAAATGCAAAGGAAGTACATTCGACTGTCCAGTAATAGAAACTACGTTGCGTGCAGAGCTTGAAGACAGTTTCTCTACAACACTGAACAAATATTCTAAAAAATAATCGATTGTTTTCATTATATAAAGGGAATATGATTAAAAATGTTTTATCCCACGTCAGAAATGACCTCTTAAATATGTTAATTGGATGGATCCGTCTAATGTAAACGACTTTCATAAATAATTTGTTTTCCACGGAAGAAAACAAAAATCGATGCTCCCGAATTAAAAGATTTTCATTGCAAGTCTATTTAAAAACATTTTCTATTTGCATATATATGAGAAACATGGATTTGTATTGTCTCTTATGCAAAATATATATTCCAGTTCAGTCAGCGAAACACAAGACATGAATATTGCAGGTTACTATAAATAAAATGCATTTACGATTAATCAATGTATTTCGATCATTCATGAAATTAAGGATGAAATCAAAGTAACTTTCGAAAGAAGGCAAAGAAAACATTGAAAGAAAACTAATAACTATTCTTTAGTCATAACAATTAAAAATTATGTGAGTATATTATGGGGTTTTGCGCGTATAGTGTTATATCTATCTATCTATCTATCTATCTATCTATCTATCTATCTATCTATCTATCTATCTATCTATCTGTGTGTCTGTATGTGTGTCTGTCTGTCTATCTGCCTGCCTGTCTGTCTGTCTGTCTGTCTATCTATCTATCTATCTATCTATCTATCTATCTATCTATCTATCTTTCTATATATCTGTACACTCACACACACATACAAACAGGGAGGCACACAAATGCAAAACAATGGTAAAAAATAGTTCTCGAATACTAAGGGTGGACTAATAAGTTTTAGTGTAAAAGCTGCAAAATCCTCACAGAAATGTTGCTCAGAGTTTCACGTTCCCGTTCGTATTCATTATAACTGTCCGACGAATAGGAACGTGAAACTCTGAGTAACAGTTCTGTGAATATTTTGCAGCTTTTATAATAAAGGCGCAGGAGTGGTTGTGTGGTAAAAAGCTTGCTCCCCGACCACATGGTTCCGGGTTCAGTCCCACTGCATGGCAGTTTGGGCAAATGTCCTCTACTATAGCCTCGGGCCGAACAAAGCCTAGTGAATGGATTTGGTAGACGGCGTATACATGTATGTATATATATATATATAACGTGAGAGAGTTAGGGGTTGGGGGTACAACCCACTAAGGGATAGTATCTATCCAGTATACTGCTGGGAGGGTACCCAATTATTGCTACACTAGTGCTATACTAGGTGCAATCAATGGGAGCGGGTAAAAGTGGAGGTTTTACCCAAATATATGTATATATATATATATGTATATGTATAAGTTTTTGTGTCTCTATTTGTCCCCCCGCCACCATCGCTTGACAATCCATGATGGTCTGTTTACGTCCCCGTAACTTAGCGGTTCGGCAAAAGAGCCCGATAGGATAAGTACTAGGCTTACAAAGAATAACTGCTGGGATCGATTTCTTCGACTAAAGGCGGTGCTCCAGCATGACCGCAATCAAGTGACTGAAACAAATAAAAGAATATATTGGAGTAAGCCGATTACATTGATCCAATTACTCAACTGACACTTATTTTATCGACTCTGAGAGGGTGGAAGGCAAAGTCGACCCCGGCGGAATTTGAACTCAGACGTATAGACGGATGAAAAGCCTCTAAGTATTGAGTTGGTGCATAATTATTGCGGCTTCTTTTAAAACAAAACTTTATTCAACAAAAACAATAGCAACATGTAACAAAAACATCTTTAAATGATTATTCCGGAGCATATTCACTATCTACTTCAATTACTGCTTCCCATTTGCGTGGCAGACGGTCAGACCGTGATTTAGAGATGTTTTTGTTAAATATTGTTATTGTTTTTGTTGAATAAAATTTGCTGAAAAGAAGCCGCAGTAATTATGCACCAACCCAATATGTATGTCATCTATCATACACATCTCTTCTCTCTATCTACTTATCTCTACCAGTACGTTCTCAAAATTCCATTCATCCTACAAAACCCCTTTGAATGAACAGCACATGGAATTAATGTCTCCATATTATACATTTGCAATAACAAAATATGAATTCCTACAGGAATTTACATACTATGGACAAAAAGCCTCTCTACCCATTCTACACAACACTTTCCTTGGATAATGGAACTGCAACAGTAACATCCAACATTTATTTTTATTTTTATTCTCATACTCCTTTCTATACTTCCGATATTTCTCCCTTTTCAAAATAACTTCTTGTATCGAACTCTACTAATTCCCTCTATTTAACTCTATCATATCGTCTCTGATGATGGGATATGCTTCATATCACTGAAACAGCTGTAAGACTACATTTCTCTTTATAAATGTACTAGCAATTCCACACTGTTTTGGCTTTGTTGTCTCATTTTATTTAACACAAACACAGACACAGACACACACACACACACACACACACACACACACACACACACACACACA
>NC_068982.1:10767079-10768796 GCF_001194135.2 Octopus bimaculoides | reverse complement strand
ATATATATATATACGACGGACTTTCAGTTACCATCTACCAAATCTACTCATAGAGCTTTGGTAGGCCCAAATGTATAGTAGAAGATACTTGACCAAGGTGCTGCGCAGTGGAACTGAATATGGAATCATGTGGTTGGTAAGCAAGCTTCCTACCACACAGCCACTCCTCTGTGTGTGTGTGTGTGTGTGTGTGTGTGTGTGTCTGTGTCTGTGTCTGTGTGCTTGTACATGTATATTTGTAAATAACGATAAATACGTATAGATAAATATATAGATATATTCATGTATGTGTACATGTCTATAAGTACACAAAGAAATATAGAGGGATAATGAGTACGAGAAGGAGAGCGAGCAAGAGAGAGGGAGAGAGAGAGAGAGAGAGAGAGAGAGAGAGAGAGAGAGAGAAAGAAAGAAAGAAAGAGAGAGTGCTACAAAATATAGTGAGCAATAACCCGAACTTGTCCAAAGGAATATTAACTGATAGTAATTAATAACATGAAGACAAACATGAAAGCTGTGTTTATATAAGATTGCTGCCACATGTGTGTTATCTTAAGCAGTGATTTATGTACGGAAATAAGAGTTACTTTCTGTTCGTATAGCATAGAGTCGGATATAAACCTGCAATAATTGCAATTAATGAACGTTTTATTTGGTTTGATTCTGTTTCTATATGCGAATGTACCACATAAACGGAATCCTGTCCAGTAGCTAATATTAAAAAAAATCCGCTTCATTTATTTATTGATGGATATATATACAACTGCTTCCAAGAAGGGAGTATTCACGTTCTGATACTGTATTTCCATCCATCTGTTAACCATGAATCAGTGAACTCCATAATAAGAAGCACAACTTTATTGGTATTCTTAGAAATATAATCAACAGAATTCCAATAGCGAGAATCACGAAATTAAGATAATAACACGTCTCTAAAATTTCTGACCGTACAATAATGCAGTCACAATGATAGCTGAAACAAAATATATCACTCAATTTGTCATTTCTGTGTTGATTGTATGAGACTATGGAATGATAGCTATTATAAATTATTGATACGCTGACAATCCAATATTGGAAAATCGAAGTTTTACAAATAAAAAATATTGTGATTCAAAATATAACTGAATGCTAGCACCAATAACAAGTCGTGATTAAAAAAAAAAAGAAGATATATAAATATTCAATAGTTTTTACTTATTCACAGGCGAACAGAGAGTTGAACATAAAACATTAGCGAACAGATAGATATTGCACAACTATTACATATAAAGAAAATATCTGCTTACATATATTTTTCAATCGTTGTAAGCATTCATAACCAAACTTGTAATTCTCTCACTTCCCATCTATCTATCTATCTATCTATCTATCTATCTATCTATCTATCTATCTATCTATCTATCTGTCTGTCTGTCTGTCTGTCTGTTTCACGTACTGTCTATTTCATAGTGATGCTTTTTATAGAGTGAAAAAATACTCAACCTATCACTCAATGCACCTCCAACTTTGTCTAAGTGTATACATTACTTTTACTCCTTTGAAGTCGCCGACGGATTATATATATATATATATATATATGTATGTGTGTGTGTGTGTGTGTGTGTGTGTGTATGTGTGTGTGTGTGTGTGTGTGTGAAGGCACATGGCTCAGTAGTTTGAGCGTCGAGCTTACGATCGTGAGGTTGTGAGTTCGAATCCCGGACCGGGCTGCGTG
>NC_068982.1:10765433-10765897 GCF_001194135.2 Octopus bimaculoides | reverse complement strand
ATTTTTTAATATTGGTTTTTTATAACTTAACATAAAATATGTCTCAATGTTTACATGTATATATATATATATATGTATGTATGTGTGTATGTGTGTGTATTTGTGTATATATATGTATATAAGTATATATATATATGTGTATATATATGTATTTTTTATATATATATGTGTGGTTGAGCGTTTACGTATGCATGTTTGTATATGTATGTGTATGTATGTGTGTATATGTATGTATGGATGCATATGTATGTATGTGTGTATATGTATGTATATATGTGTGTATATATATATATATGTATATGCGTATGTATGTATATGTGTGTATATATATGTTTATATGCGTAGATGCATATATATGTGTATGTGTATGTGTGTGTATGTTTGTATTTATGTATTTATGGGTATGGATGTGTATATATGCGTATGTGTGTGTATGTATGTATATGTATATATATGTATATATA
>NC_068982.1:10763265-10763780 GCF_001194135.2 Octopus bimaculoides | reverse complement strand
TATATATATACACACACACATACATACATATATACATACATACATATATATAAATATACATACGTAGGCGTAGGAGTGGCTGTGTGGTACGTAGCTTGCTTATCAACCACATGGTCCCGGGTTCAGTCCCACTCCATGGCATCTTGGGCAAGTGTCTTCTACTATAGCCTCGGGCCGACCAAAGCCTTGTGAGTGGATTTGGTAGACGGAAACTGAAAGAAACCTGTTGTATATATGTATATATATACATATATATATGTATGTGTGTATGTGTTTGTGTGTCTGTGTTTGTCCCCCCAACATCGCTTGACAACCGATGCTGGTGTGTTTATGTCCCTGTAACCTAGCGGTTCGGCAAAAGAGACCGATAGAATGAGTACTAGGCTTCTAAAGAATAAGTCCTGAGGTCAATTTGCTCGACTAAAGGCGGTGCTCCAGCATGGCCACAGTCAAAAGACTGAAACAAGTAAAAGAGTAAAAGAGTATACATATATGTATATATTTACATATATATA
>NC_068982.1:10762897-10763134 GCF_001194135.2 Octopus bimaculoides | reverse complement strand
ATATATATATATATATATAAAATTGTTAAACAAGACGTCAAAAATTAAGGCAAGGCAAACATCTCAAGTCATACACTATTATTCCATGGAGAAATTCAAAATCTTACACCTTTTCTGGGACATCCTCGAGTATGGGATATTCCGTCATCAGCGCACCTAATCGTTTAGATCACCTGTGAACTAAACCCCCATACTTTATGTATATATATACATATATATGTATGTATGTATGTATGT
>NC_068982.1:10760709-10762887 GCF_001194135.2 Octopus bimaculoides | reverse complement strand
TTATGTATATATATACATATATATGTATGTATGTATGTATGTATGTATGTATGTATGTATGCATGTATGTATGTATGTATTTTCGTGTTTTAAGGGGACATTATTCTGCGGATTCTCTGCATTTTGTTTCTGAATATTTAGGCAAGGTAATAATATAACATGGCAGTCCTGGTTTAGGACGAATGTTGCTGTAATTTACCCCCAGCAAACATCGTCTTCAGTTGGCTATACGACAAGAGAATCTAGCACACCTCCCCAACTCAGCTCAAAACAATATCTGTGTATCGCGATTGTTTTGAGCTGAGTGGTGGTGATAGACTCTCCTGTTCGAAAATATAAGGACACAGATTGTGTCGTATACCCAACTGGAGACGATGTCTCTTGGGGCTAAATTACAGCAACATTAGTCCTAAACCAGGACTTTATTTTGCTATAGCCAATTTATTTATTTTTGCCTGTCTCATTTGTAAATAGATTTCAAACAAACTGGAGAAATGGGTCAGAAAATCTTACACTGTATAGTGAACAATAAATTATATTGCTTTAGACATGACCATAAATTTTGAAAAGTGTACTGTCTACAGTCTTTTAGCGGTGGCGTGCACTTAAAAGAATTTGGAAGGAAATAGCTTTTGGAATTAAAAAAAAATCAAATAATATAGCTCCATTTGATAAAACCTATTAATAATATTCAAATGAATTTACAAGCGTAATCACAATATACATGCACACACACACACAGACACACACACACACACACACACATATATATACACACACACACGCACACACGCGCACATACACACATGCCTTTGACATACACATCCATCGATCCATCCATCCATCGATCCATCCATCCATCGATCCATCCATCTATCCATCCATCCATCCATTCATCCATCCGTGTGTATGACGTTTCTTTTTCTGTCTGTGTATGTATGTATGTATCTCTCTCTCTCTCTCTCTCTCTCTCTCTCTCTCTATATATATATATATATATATACGTATGTATGTATACATACATACACACTTACATTGTCTCCATATATCCATATATACACATGCATACTCATACGTCACATTAAATATGACTGTTCTAGTTGTGTTATCTTTCCCGAGTTTGATATTTTCATACGAGTTCCTTGCAGTATAAGAGTATAAAAATAAAGCAGTAAATAAAATCAAACTATCGATGTTTCTACTTTAGTTTCTAGTTTCTAGTCTTGTCATAGTCTTGTCATTTCTAGTCTTGTCATAGTTTCAACGTAACAAGTAAATTATCTGAGCAAGGGTTGCTGCTTCCGTATTGTAACCAAAATTGCTGCAAAATTGTAACCAACATTGCTGCAAAATTAGGTTTCCTACTGAGTTGTGCAGTGTATTGCAGTTGTACTTTTGTAAGTGTTTACTGAGTCAGGAAGAGAGCGCTGTATTTGTAAGGCCAATATGGCTGTTGAATTCGTCAAATTACTATTTTCATATTGGACTGGATTGCCTTCGTCCACTGCAGGACGAAGGGATCAGCATGTTCTCTCCAGAAAACACGATTCGATATGAAGGCCATGAACTTGAGCTTGAGACCACACTAGTTTGATGAGCCTACTCTCCCAGCCTGGCTCCACATCTCTTGGAAGAGGGGTGTAATTTTTATACCCATACACAGGAGTATTTAAGTCGATTACAATTTTCGTACATGCAACCAAATTTATATATATCATCGGTTCTTAGTTGTGTATTCGCTATCTTAAAAGCTGGTAGATTGTTGTTAATAACAAATGCTTTAATATCTGTTTTGCAGTACTAAAGATTAGTGACAAATATTTCTTGTCATATCCTACACACATATAACATTAATCGTTCATTGCACACCATGAGTCTGTGTTTTTAAGAAAGCCTAATTGAAGAGATAACAAAATATCTGAACAAATTTAATAGTTGAAATCGTCTCACATACACTAATATGAATATTTGATAGAAAATACGAACATTTGCTCGTATTTCCTTCCAGACTACCTGATTTCCTCTTTGAAATTCGTGTGCCAAACGTCAAATTTTCTGTTACATTAAAGATCATAGTAATTAAATTCACTTGTAATTTGATTTTCTGGTTATTTCTCTTCGCCAAAACACACATTTTAATTGTGGGTACTCTCCTTGTCATGTTGGCATGAGTGCATA
>NC_068982.1:10758402-10760619 GCF_001194135.2 Octopus bimaculoides | reverse complement strand
ACACACACACACACACACACACACACACACACACACACACACACACACACACACACACACACACACATATATATATATGCATATGTATAATGTCTAAATTGTCCTACTAAACTAATTGTGCAATTACCTAGTGTAGATGAAAATACAATGTTATGTTGAAAGTGAATGGCTTGGTTTCCTTCGTAAAACAAAGGTTATTTTTCTTTTCATCATTAATCAAGTTGACGACAATGATTTAAAATATTTCCGACAGACAGTCACTTCCATATACTTTACAGATAAATTTTGAACTCAATTCTTTCTTTATCTTTTTCATTTAATTGGACCTCGAATATTATGCATTACTTATTTAGTATGTCGTTGCTAGTTTAAAGTACAGGCTAACTGCAGCTCTCACTTATAAACTAGAATATACAAGAATATAAGCTATGAGATACATGCGCATACGAGTGTTCTCATGTGTTTATTTGTCTGTTTACCTTAAATATACGGTAATATCACCCTTACGCAATATACATATGCATAAATATGTCTGAGAACATGTACACAAAAGCACTCACAAAATTTCTATGTAGCTAATTGTAATGATATTGTTGGAATAAAAATATTCACGTAAAAATATTTTATTTTAATTTTTATTTTTATTTCGGTAACAATATATGATCATAAATTCTTAAAATACTCGTATATCGACATTATTGTTATTACTCTTCCAGGCAGCAATTTTGCGGCGTCGACAGTTATTGCAGACCATTATAAAGTAAACTAAAAATATAAGCACCAATCAAAGTGAACATCCTTTACGTCAACAGATTGTGGCCTTAGTGTCATATTCAAGCAATTTAATATTCCGAGCTGCAGAGAAGTTTCATATTAATAAGATGGAAAGCAGATGTCTAAAATCAATAGAAACATCAATTGGAGAAGCATGATATATCAGATATTATTTGTCGTTTAATGATGGTCTATTTCTGAAATTCAGAGATCAATACAGTATATGGTGAGAGAGAAAGAAATCTCGAAAATATAAAACTATCAGATAAGGGAATATGTGATTTGTTCTTACATCTCTAACTATGTTTTGTGGCGTCAAATAATATACAACTTTTAATTATTGGTTAGTTCATTCGGAAAACATTTTAAAAATATGAACAAGTGAACAAGATAAAAAAAAAAAAGACTAATATAACATGTTTCTTACAGAAAATGAAAAATAATACGAGGAAAATCTATAGTAGTAATGCAAAAATATTTCCTATTGTGCTATTGATGCAAATACAAAATGTTCCAATAATAAAGACTAATGTGATATGTTGTTATCTTGATATAATATCTAAATAAGGTAGCGAGCTGGCAGAATCGTTAGCAGGCCGAGTAAAATACTTCGTCGCATTTCGTCCGTCTTTACGCTCTGAGTTCAAATTCTACCGAGGTCGACTCTGTCTTTCAAATATTCCGGGATTGGTTAAATAAGTACCTGTCAAGTACTTGGGGCGATATAATCGACTGAGCCCTTTCATCAATATTACTGTTTTTGTGCCTAAATTTGAAACCAATATAATCTCTAAACAAAATCAAACACACATACACAAGGTGTATGTGTTGTTAATTCGTCGGGCGGCTGCGCTTTTTTGGCGTAAGTAAATATATTCTGAACGTTCTTGAAGTAAATCACCTGAAAGCAAGTCAGTTCGTATATACTACATGGTTCGTATATACTACATAACTATATACTACAGGGTTTAAAAACTGCAGCCACCTGACGAACCGACAACATACATACACACACACACACACACCTTGTGTATGTGTGTTCGATTCTGTCTATATACATCGAGCTGCTTCTCATTCATATTTGAATTCTTTGCGTGGAATGATACGTTGGGACATACTGGCAGATGGATCTTAAATCATTTAGTATTTAGCTAAGAATAGCCTGGGCAAAGTTTAGAGAGCTCTTACCCCTGCTGGCGACAAAGGGACTCTCACTCAGAGTAAAAGGCAGACTGTATGACGCATGCGTACGAACAACCATGCTACATGGCAGTGAAACATGGGCTGTAACTGCTGAGGACATACGTAAGCTCGCAAGGAATGAAGCCAGTATGCTCCGTTGGATGTGTAATGTCAATGTGAATACCCGTCAGAGTGTAAGTATCTTGAGAGAAAAGCTGAACATTAGAAGCATCAGTTGTGGCGTGCAAGAGAGACGATTGC
>NC_068982.1:10755248-10757969 GCF_001194135.2 Octopus bimaculoides | reverse complement strand
GAGCGTGGCCGTTTTCGTGCGGGTGACACGTAAAAGCACCCACTACACTCTCTGAGTGGTTGGCGTTAGGAAGGGCATCCAGCTGTAGAAACTCTGCCAAATCAGACTGGAGCCTGGTGTTGCCATCCGGTTTCACCAGTCCTCAGTCAAATCGTCCAACCCATGCTAGCATGGAAAGCGGACGTTAAACGATGATGATGATGATGATGATAGCTGGTTAGATAGCTTGCAGCAAGACCTGTTCGGTATGGGACATTGATAAGTCAAAATGATGACGGAACATCGATGTCTGTCGCTCCGTAAAAAAAAGGGGATTTGATGTGAGTTGTCTCGCTTCTCTATGACTTACTTTCAGGTGTTTTACACCAAGGGAATCAAAATTATATTCTTTTATACCTAAAAAATGCATCCGCCTGACGAACGAACAGCACACACAAATTGTATTTGTGTATTCGATTTTGTTTATATACCGCGAGTTACTTCTAATTCATATTTGAATAATTTCTAAAAAGCTCATTAGTTGTGATGTACCGCAGATACTGAAGTATTTGTTTTAGGTTCGTTTCCTTCTTATAGATTTTATCTATTGTAACTAGCATTTACCAATATTTCATATCAATAACACTGATAGACGATGACTATATGATTGAAGAATTGACTCTAGAAATTACACTATGGACCTGAGTTAATCCGAAATATGTTTGTAATATTTCTTGTTGATACAACAAAGACACTAGCTTTGCTTAAGTATTTTCATTACAGGCTTGACTTGAAACATCAAACAAATTGCTGTTTACGAACTTAACCATTGTTGTCGCATTTTTGTTGCCTCTGCAGGAAAGCACCGTTTTCATGAATTATTTAGTCGTTTTTAAACATTTCCTTTCGAGGGAAAATTAGATGCCATACATTACTAGATCTGGACTCGATATACTCATCAGGGTGTGAATTTGAACCTGAATTATGAATTAAGTTGTTCTTGTTTTTATATGAAACGTGGCCGCGCTGGTTCTGTTTACTCCGAAAAAGAGCAGGGTTCAGAGTTTGATTCTGTACGATATGAAGTTGTATCAGAGTCCGGAGTTTGAAATCGTTCAACAAATTATGGAAACAGTTTTTTGCCGCGAGAAACTGAGCACAAATCAATTGAAACATACCAAATATGTCTCAAAAGTATCACACGTTGAGAAAAACCCGAATATCCGATCACTTCACTGTTGCCTATAGGCAATATTGAAGGTGAACGATGAATCTTTGTGTGGAATTGACAAGCGGCTATTTATAATGTTGCACATAATATATATATTACCCCAGGTTCTGTCTAAGAAATAACCCATAAAAGATTTGGCATTAGCAAATTTTGTCCGGTATACGTTCAAATGTATCCCGCAAAACTGCACAAACATTCGTTTTGAAATCGCTATAGTTGACACGGAAGGATACATTTTGAAGGATTCATTGGAAGAAATTATATTAAGTACCACAAACCCCTTGCGTATTATGAATTAATGAAAATGTAAAATAGCATTAAAAAATATATAATTAATACATGTTTTTAGATGTATACAAAATATACAGATATTTCTAGGGTTTGAAGATTTTGAAAGTAGATAACCTTAAAATAACAGATGTGAAACAAAGCTGCCGTTGAAATAAACCTATATAAAATTTCGAAATATAATTATATACAGGCAATTAATGTCCTGATTAAAATTATAATTTAGGAAAAACGATAAGTACAGTAAACAAATATACAATTAAGAAAATATATTAAAAATGTCTATAATTCTCTCGGAAAAAAAAAGAGAAATGTTGTTGTCCATTCAAATATATATTTACTCTATGCTATAATTAATGAGACGGATAATTCAAGCATAAAATATTGTATACAGAACTAAAACATTTATCATTACAATAAACTTGCCCTTGTCATATATACATTTTTCTGTATTTTTTAAATATAAAATTGTAATTCTAGAAAATATCCTACTTTGCAGCAATCTCTGTATTATAACTGTAATTAGATTTAAAGAAATTTAAATAAAAATACTATGTGTATTTAAAACAATTACTTAATACTAATTTTAAAAATTTAACATGCACAATCGTGTTTTCATTGTCAACAAAATGCTTCGGATTAGAAAGCAATATGTACTTTTGAGCATAAATTACAAACTGTGAATAAATATCAATGTTTATGACGTCCTTTCACCGGCTGCAGTAGATTTTTTTCAATATTTATTATCAAATGTTATTTTTTAAACAATTTTATATCCTTTTCATTGCAGTTTAAATGCATTTTCCCATGTTTGAATAAAACAGAATACACAGACATAATATATATTTATATTTCCTTTCGTATTTATCTTACAAACAGTTGACTCGGGTTACTTTCGAGGTGTAAGCCTTACGAGGTTTCCGTTATCTAAAACGTCGCTATATATTTGTCTGCTCTTTCCAGCATCTATACTTACATTTTATACTCCAAAGTATTTGAATTCAGCGGTGTTAATCTCCAAATTAACATCTTGCAAGCTGTAAGTGACTATTGAAATAAAACTACAACATAGTGCTATCAAACGCAATAAACATATTTTATGATTCGTCGACATTTACATTTATGACTATTTTGATACAAATATGTGCCCCATCTATTGAGACTTTTTTGAGACGAACATTGCTCTCAACAAGTACCTTCAATTAAGCCTCCATATATATATA
>NC_068982.1:10753987-10754409 GCF_001194135.2 Octopus bimaculoides | reverse complement strand
ATATATATATATATATATATATATATATATATATATACATATGTGTGTGTGTGTGTATATTTGTACCGATATAGGTTTGTCATATCTGTGTGTGTCTATACGTATATATGTATGCGTATGTGTATAAATATTCGATGGTTTTAAAATTGCAAATAAAGTGGAGAAGGGGGAATAACTCGGATTTTGCGTGAAGAGGTTTTCGCTTTATAGGTGTAGTCGCAAGGAAGGGTAAAAGGAGAGGAATGAAACCATGAAGAGAGAAGATGTAGGAAGAGAAGAATATAAGATAAAGAATAAAATATACTAAAAGGAAGATGTATCAAAAGAACAACTACACAATTTCTAGATCAGTGGTTCCAAACCTTGGGTACGCAAAAGTTGTACTGGAGGTCCGTGAACTAAATTCAAAATTTCATATATAT
>NC_068982.1:10745044-10753977 GCF_001194135.2 Octopus bimaculoides | reverse complement strand
TATATATATATATACATATATTTGTGTGTGTGTGTGTGTGTATGTATGTCGAAAGAAAAGTTAAAACATTATGACGTTACCGTGTGTAACGCACGAAAACCGAAAGGCGGCAGGTATCTAACTTTACTAGATATATCAACTACTTGAAAGAAGCCACCATACAAAATCCATACAAAACGGCAGCAAAAGCAGTAATTCATGCCATGCTGAACAATAACTAATTTTACAGTACTTGAGATATAGCAATGATAAACTCATTTCAAAGGTGCAAATACTAGGCATATGTACTTGCGAATGGAAAATACACAAAATCTTAGTAGGACCTGCAAATTCAACACACGAAAGATTGCGTTTGTCACCTGCTTGATGTAGATAAAAAAATACTTCCTTTCCATATTAAGTTTTAAATCTCACTCAATTAGGAATGCATCTTATTGGGTTTCATATATGGATCGCAGACATTAGTGTTATGGTAGAAGATAACATTTGAGAAGTACTAACTGAATTTATATAGAGTATGTCCGCTTTGGGAATATTTATACTCTAACCGTGATATAGACCGAAATTTATTTCAGTGAATATTTCTCTGGTGAATATCACAGATGCATAAACAAATGAGATGTTCCTTAATTCGTTTTAGTCTATTTACGTTTGTTTCAGATCTTCTCTTCTGCCGTCCATCATTTCCTCTCTTCCTTGCCCTTTTCTCTTCTTTCTCAGTAAACATTTTTTCAAGTTAACGATTTCATACATAATTTTTTTTCACAAGAAAATTCGAGTTAGCTCACTTACCATCTTGCTCCTCCACCACATCCCTCCTCCTCCTTCTCAAGTCACGACAAGGACCTCAGACTGACAGTACTTGACGCAATATGCGTGCAGTTCCATTCTTCTTCTTCTTCTTCTTCTTCTTCTTCTTCTTCTTCTTCTTCTTCTTCTTCTTCTTCTTCTTCTTATATTTCTTCTTCTTCTTCTTCTTCTTCTTCTTCTTCTTCTTCTTCTTCTTCTTCTTCTTCTTCTTCTTCTTCTTCTTCTTCTTCTTCTTCTTCTTCTTCTTCTTCTTCTTCTTCTTCTTCTTCTTCTTCTTCTTCTTCTTCTTCTCCTTATTATTATTATTATTATTATTATTACGATATAAAATACCATATTCAGCATCCGAGTTTCCAAGCCAACTGGCGTATGCTGCCATGAATCTATGTGTAAACACAATAACAAATTACCGCTCAGAACAAGATACTTGCTTGACTATTTTCGTTTTCGACTAAACATTATATCTTGTTGCGTTTCTTCGGAAAATCAGCTTCATGAAATCCACGTCTATGATTTGCTGAAAGTTAACCGTCTTGGTCATTGTCATAGATGTATGTGAAATGAAGTTTGCAAACGAATAATATTTCAGTTTATTAGCTCAACCTCTTCACAATACAGTCCAATTACTTCTATACTAGTTACAACTAACTGACAAAAGCGCTAGCTCTTCGGAAGTCGTGAATGCTTCCTGGTTCAGACTTAGTGTAATTAACAAGTGAAACAAAACGATGTGCGACTTAACAATGATGCAAGTAGATAGAAAAAGGTAATTATGAGACGTAATATGTTTCTGCCACGTATATATAATGTGTGGACCCATCTTAAGTATACTGTGAGCATCCGTGCTTAAATATTTCCATATTAAATTACTTCGGATGTCGAATTTAGAAGAATGGTCTTTCAGATCTTATATTTACTATATAGAATATATTATACAAGTGAGATCTAAATAGCATGATGGATAATATAAAACCTATTATCTCAACATGGATTTCAGAATCCAACAGAGATGAGCCATTCAGAAATAAACATGCTGATTAAGTGTACGACGCATTTAAGTCTTTGCAATAAAATTTTGGTTGCACACATGTATGGGTTGTACACTTCTAATCCTTTAGCTTTCGAATAGAATATATAATTTACTCTATGATTGTTAAGCAGAACATAATTGCAAATTATGCAAAATATGTTGCATATTCATTATTGATTCTATTAGAAAAGCTATCAGAAATGAGTTTTGCTAGGCTTGACGTCATAAATTAGTAATCGCATGATCGTATCAGCATGATGCCAGCCAATTAAAACAATTATGTTACTGTTTTTTTTTCTATAAATAGTCAGAAATCTATTTATAATTGATAAGTGACAGATATAATGATATATAAGAATAGCAAGGAGGGAAAAGGTAACGCTTGTACTCATTAAAAAGTGAACAGGAGAACAATAACGCAAAATCAGATATCCCCTAATGAACTTACACAGTGATTACCTGACACTTTGCTAAATATTTAAATAGCAAACAGCATATTTACAATCGATATTCCAACACATTTTTCTCAAACTTTTTCTATCTCTGAGAAGGATGAAATATCTTTACGTTTATATGCTCCTGCACGACTACATATAGATATACAAATAAATGCGTGTACAGCACTAAGTAATATTTGATTAAAATTTTTTATCTATGTGTATATGCATATATTTACTTCTACTTATTTATCTATTTCTCCCGCAGTGAGTATAAATATACATGCATATATATACACACACATGCATACACATATATTAATATATAATCCAATGAATGCCGAGTTTGCGCGAGTCGTTACTCGGAGGTACTATTCCTTATTACTCAGGAGTCGGTGTAACTAGAATAAAAGTTATCCCACTCTATTTAAAGGAAAACGTATTCTTCTTGCGTCTTTGAAATTTCCCACAAGTAGGAAATATTTATTTATTTATTGTCCACAGGGGACACACAAAGACAGACAAAAGGATTAAGTCGTTTACATCGACACCAGTGCATAAACTGGTACCTATTTAATCGACCCCGAAAGGATGAAAGGCAAAGTCGACCTCGGCGGGATTTGAACTCAGAACGTAACGGCAGACGAAATACCGCTAAGCATTTCGCCCGGCGTGTTAACGATTCTACCAGCTTGCTGCCCTAAGTGAGAAATATTACCTACCTACCTACCCACCCACCTACCTACCTACCTACCTACCTACCTACCTACCTACCCACCTACCTACCTACCTACCTACCCACCCACCTACCTACCTACCTACCTACCTACCTACCCACCTACCTACCTACCTACCTACCTACCTACCTACCTACCTACCTACATACATACATGCATCCATAGATACATCAGTCTAAGAAAAATATGGCAATTCTAAATCCCTTTTTACAAGACAATATCCCACAATGCATTTGAATTGCTAATGCTGATTCCAGCATTTGGGACACTTGACTGGTCTGTGGAAGAAATCCACCCCATTGTCATTAAAATCCACAAGATTCTGACATCAACTGGAAATCTCCACAAAAATAGTGATATTGACAGGCTCCAGCTAAGAAGAGATAAAGGAGGTAGGGGCTTGAGATCAGTGCAGACGACAGCCTTTGAATGTCACATAATCTTTCTCAGACAACACTTGGTAGACAACAGCAGCAAAATTAAATACATTAACTTAATGCTGAAAAGTGAAGAAAACAATATCCTACGTGTTGGAAGTGAGCTCCTTAGGAGTACTCTCTTCCTGATGATTTCCCATACAACCCCAATGCAGCTGAACTAGCATACCTCAAAGAACAGCTAGCGGTGAAATGCTCAGCATCCCCCCGCCAAAAAAAAAAAGACTATGCATGGGTGTGTTTCTCGTAGAATTGAAGAAGATAGTAACATTGACATGAAGCAAAGTCTCGCTTGGACTCGTGACCGTTACATAACATCACACTTCGAACGCTATGCATTTGCAATCCAAGAATAGAAGATTGCTACAAAATACCTAATCAACAAAAGAGACAGTGAAGCCCCTGGAATTACAAGATGCACCGTAAACGTAGATTATGTCATATTTCTGTGGAAGACATCACACATGTGATTAGGAGCTGTCCAAAATTATCCTCAAATTAATACCTCCCTATGCGGTATGACGTTGTCGCAAAAACAATATACAATGTCATTCGGAAAAAAAGACTGTCCTGGAATAAATATTGACAATCCTCTTGTCATTGAATATGTACACAGAGAATATTGGTGGAACCTTCCCATCAGAACATCAAACAAGTGTAAGCATAACAGGCCTGATATTGTTTAGGACCGACAAGAAAAAGTATGTACCGTCACAGAGGTCAGCTGTCCTGCTGATGTGAATATCTTCTTGAAAATCAAAGAGAAAGAAGATTATTATGGGCACCTGCTTTGAAACTTCCTGCTTCAATATCATTTGTATCAACAAAAAGTGTTACACTTGGTTTTGTAAGTAAATACCTTACTGTCTTTCTAGACAAGCTTGGATTTTCAGAAAAAGAAATCAACCAGCTGATTCGTGTATTAGAAATACAATCTCTAAGCGGAACTAAAACTATGCAAAACTATTCTCAGGTTTAAATTGTGATATTGTTTTCGTTACCTACATTCCAAAAGTGGAGATTTGCATCTCTGTTAGAAACCAGCTCCTTCTTTAGAGGAAGAATTTAAACGATTAAATACAGAAGTGACATACATACATACATACATACATACATACAAACATACATACATACATACATACATACAAACATACATATGTTGGGGAAATCAGTCATGCTAGCATGAGAGGATAATTCATCTTTCTGTAATGAATATTGTCCCCTACAACGTTTGCTATTGATACAAGCGTGTTAAAAACTGATTATCTTCTCTAGATAAATGCAAAGAAGCACATTTTATATTGTTGATTGTAAATGTAACCACGAAGTGAAAATGAACGGAAGCTGAAAACGTGGGATGCACAAACGATGGAGAGGAGACTGGGGTCAGCTATCGTAGGTCGCGGAACTACCAAGAGAAGTGACAAAGGACCTTTCTATTGAACCAAGATCGCTGTCAATTCCAAGAAAAGGCTAGGGAAATTTTCTCGGATTGTTACATGAAAATCACGAAGAGTGCTGCCATCCAAATTGCCCCAACTATTCCCACTTCAGGGCCAAACAGTTATGTCAACAAGCAATCAAAGAACAGTTAGACCATGCCACTGAATTCTACCGAGAAGACTATAAACAATACGGAATACACCTGGTACGATAACAACTATAGCAATGAAACAAACAGGTTGTCATTACACAGACGAGCCGTAACAAATTGTGAACAAACAGTTGTAAAGAGTGAATAACACAAACCATTGAATATACACTTAACACCGAAATTCAAACAAAACTTCAACATCTGCGTGAATGAACAATTACGTGGAAGAACAGTTGCTATAGAAATCGATCGATAGAAAAACCTACTGACCTGATGGTATTCGAATGTACCAAGTAGCTAAGGAACCACTTGCAGATGCTAAAAATCCCAGCTTTTAGACATTGAATGCTGTACTACATGGTGCTGCGATTACTATTCATCAACAAATGGGTGTAACAGAGATGATCAAAACGAGAGCAAATATAAATATGATGCCGGCCTCAGACAAATATTGTCGGACACAGGAAAAGTAATGAACAATTAAATTCTATCATTAGGGGCGAAGTGAATTATAAATTCACTAACTACTTGCTGTGATTTTCTTATAGATTATCTAAGGTCGAGGGTATCTGTTGAAAAGGGGAATTAACAAGCCAGCTAATTGCTCTTAAACATGAACTGCGTGCAGTAAATGAACATATTCGTTATTGGAAATATTACTAGAACGCTTGGCTGTCAATCGCATGTTTGCACTGAAACTACAAGCAGTAAGTTACCACTCAATGAAAGTTTTTAATGAAGTTCCCGCCTAGAATAATCTTGAAAATTTAGGGAGCGATCTGGAATGCACAGCTTTTACTTATTTTATAAATCCCCCCCCCTCCCCGCCTCCAAAGGCAAATTCGACCTCAGCGGAATTTGAACTCAGAACGTAACACGGACAAAAGGCCGCTAAGCATTTTTCCCGGAGAGCTTACGATTCTGCCAGCTCACTGCCTCGTGTTGAAATAATATTTATGAAACCAAGGATACGCTTAGAACTGGGCAAACATTCTCTTGAAACGTAAGAATGGCGTTGGCCGGGGAAGGATTTTCGGCTAGGTAAGGAATATGGATAACGGTGGTCTGTCTAACTCCACTTTCATCAGTGTTAAGTGTTACAAATACTAGGAATCGGCAATATTGTTGCATATATTGGTACTGTTTGTAAAGCGAGAATGACAAAGGAATACTTCAGAATACTTTGGAAAATATGGGAATCGAAACTGTTTGCATTCAATGAAAACGTTTCCCCAAATACTTTCGAAGTGCCTTTTCTATTATCAATACTTGGGATACTTGATTGGACATTTGAAGAAATACCTAAGCCGCAGCATGGAAATCAGAGCGAAGAAGATAGTAACAACGATTGGTAATTTCCACATCAGCAGTGACGCTGACAGGATCTATATTAAAGAGAGGGACGAATCAGATACATAAAATCAGTCCAGATCGCCTATGTGTACCGCATCGTATTACTTAGACAATACTTACTACACAGTTAAAGGAATAAATACATACTGTGTATTCTCAACGGTGAAGTCATTCTGAGGATAAGTGAAAAATTCATAAAGAGGAACGCTAAGGGCAGACCGTTCCGTGTAAACCAAATGGTGGGCTGAACTGGCCTACTGAAACAGAGAATTGGAGAGAGAATACACATCAGGCCAGCAAAAAGCTCTCTGTGGGTACACAGTCACAAGCCACAGAATGTTAACGGAATTGACAGAAACACTAACCTCTCCTCGAACTGAGATAAAAGCTTCACATTTCGCATAGAAGATTATGCCATTACTATCCGAGAACAAGAAGCTGCAACTAAATGTCAGATCACCAAAAAAGAAAAAAGAATTGAAGCCACTTCCAGACGTTCGTGTGATGGATCTATATACTGCTAATCCTGGCATAGATATGACCTATATACTACTAAATATCTGATAAACAAGAGACACAAAGAATTTTGGAGACTGTCCCCTTGTGACAGAACATATCAATGCGCCATATTAGTGGGGAAAATATCATTCGTATGATAAGCCGTTCTACGTTTTCATGAGACACGGTATTGTTAAAACCGTCTTCAACGCGAATATAGAAGATCAATTTTTGTCACAACCAAACCAAAAGCACAACAGAACGAACGCGAAATTACCCACATCTTTAAAGATAACGAATGCTAGAGGAACAATGCAATAAAAACACCAACCCAATGAAAACTTAACAAGCTGACTATTGCTGTGTGGGCGAGTAAGTAAAAGTCATGCACTGCTGTGAATGTCCCATTGAAAATAGGGGCAAACGAGAACATTTATGAAGAAATAATGGGAAATCTGCACCTCTAATTTTCAACTCTTATATTAATTATTATTTTTTAGATTTGTTGTTGCCAGGCCATAAGAATATTGGCCTGGCAACAACAAATCTATGTATAAATCTTAAAATGTTGAGCTTTCCAAAAAGATCAGAGCAAGATGAATCATATTGTCAAAGCGAAATCTATAAGAGGTACAGTGACAATTTGTAAAACTTTCAAGCGATTTTGAAGTGAAGGTTTCGGCACTGAATGCATACGCAGAATCATACAATCACACACAATCACACAAACACACAATCATACATTTAGAATACACACTCAAATGAACAATTATGTGTGCTGCAGTGACACGCAAACTAAGCTTTAAGTGCAGGTTTACCCACATGCATACCCGTATATAAATACACGTACAAATCAAGCACTTATCAACCAATTCAGATAGAAACAAACGTTAAAAGGAGTCTAGATTTAAATAATATTACTGGAGCTTTGAACATTCTATCATCATCATCAGAGTTGTGTTTGACAAGTTCCCGCAGTCGATATAGTGATGGGATTTTGAAATATTAAATCCTGTGAAAATGTGTATATTATCGATCACTTGCATTCGCTCAACGCATTGTTTCAAACTACTTTCATGAACTACGATCACTCGAGACAGTGGCTGCAAGCATCAAGCATTCAGTATTATCAATCAACAGCTGTATTTATCACTTTGAAACATCAAAGAATTTCTTTTAAATAATCTACGTAACTGCATAGTGAATTTCCGTTATCTCTATTGATATTTCCTTTCAAAACTGGACACCTGCTACATGATTTCATAAATAATATCTGTTGCTACATTTTCTGCAGCACTTTGTTGAACAATTGTATAAATATATATACCAAAAACTAAAATCAGTTGGTTGTACGACATTTAATGGAAAAGAAGAAACATTAGCGTAAATTTTCATTCAATGAAGCCAAACAATATTTATTAAAATATTTTATTCAACCAGTTCTCTTGCCCTTCAAATTTTCCTGAAATTAATTTTACCATTTTGTTTAGAAATACCCAGCAAAATGCAGCAACCGTCTACGTTATAGTTCTCTTGCTCAAAATTGTTAATGTTTCTAGTTTTTGTAATAAATATATACCAAACAAAATCAATTGATTTGTAGAAATCATATAAAGTCTGACGAAAGTTTTTGTAGCATTTGGCTGTCTATTTTACTCTGGATACAAACTTCGCCTCTAATCCCCATGGGTAGCCAACACAGTCCAATATTCAAATAGATGCTTTAATTCATTTATTTTTAATGTACTACATCAGGCTTTTGGTGAAGATTAAATTCAATATAGCTTAACTCGTTCAAAAAATCAATAACGTATGCAAATATTTGCCAGCTTCGGATGTATGACACTTATATGAATATTATTAAATAGTCAATCAGCATATATTGAATCGCATAGAAATCTAGTTCAAGTGGGGAAATATTTTCAACATATTGCGTTACAAACATGTAGACAATATAAATGTTGTGCATAAAATCATGATGTTATATTTTTGGTTAATTTTTTGAATTACAGCGTGATATATATATATATATATATA
>NC_068982.1:10743600-10744951 GCF_001194135.2 Octopus bimaculoides | reverse complement strand
ATATATATAAAGCAAGCAAAGTATCCAGTTAGAAAATGTCAATAAGGGATGAGAGTAGTAACTATACTGACAATATTGCTGTTCGATGTTACTACTGTTTTAACCCCAGCCTACACTCCGTATATATTGGACGCAAGGGAGGGAACCCCTACCATCCTCCAGCAGACTCCTGGATTCGATTTCGAGCAAAAATGCGCCTTCACCCCTAATTACAAAATCAAAGATATTGTATAGTACTTATTTCTTACAAGTAATTAATGTTTTAAAGCAATATTTTAGGAATAAATACTTTACCGGTGTTCATTTACCTGCCGGTTCGGTACAGCCTGTAATTTTTTGACACCCTTTGTAAAAATGTCCAGACATGAATGTAGACAGCCATCATGTTGCGTTTACCTTCAATGACAGCATAAAACGATAAGCTGGAGATCCATCTTTACAATTGCAATTTTATAAGTGGAGTTCAAGCTTATTGTATTATGGTAAATTCTGCGCCTCCCTTCAGTCGGCTTTAGTAGAAAGCGGGACCTCTGTCTTCCTTTCATTTATATTGTAGGTCTGAGGTAGTGAAGGCGCGTGGCTTAGTGGTTTGGGCATTCGACTCACGATCCTAAGGTCGTGAGTTCAATTCCCGGCGACGGGATGTGTCCTCGAGCAAGACAGTTTATTTCACGTTGCTTCAACCCACTCAGCTGGCAAAAATGAGTAGTGCCTGTATTTCAAAGGGTCGGCCCTGTCACACTTTGTATCACGTTGAACATCCCACAGAACTACATTAAGTGTACACGTGTCCGTGGAGCGCTCAGCCACTTGCACGTTAATTTCACGAGCAAGCTGTTCCGTTGATCGTATCAGCTGGGATCCTCGTCGTCGTAATCGACGGAGTGCTCCTATATAGGTCTGAGGTAGAACATGCTGAAACAGTTAAATCACATGGGAAAACAAATGTGTATTGTGACATTCCTCAGCCTTATATTCTCATCTGATCTTTCTTGGGCCTCTTACATACAATCAAATGATAGGGCTGCTTCCAGTAAGGTTACGTCACTGTATAAGTTAAAGGACTTCCATACATCTGAAGCCATTTCTTAACTTTACATTTCCACAGTTTGTCCTTGTATGGAATACTGTAGCCATATTTGGGCAAGTGCACGGTCATGTGTCTTTGATTTCCTCAACCGGGTTCAGAAGTGAATTCCTAACTTGATTGGTCCCTCTCTTGCTTCAAACCTGCAACTCTTGTCACTTCGACATGACGTCGCTACTCTTAGTCTTTTCTATAGATATTACCACAGCAAAGGCTCCGACTCTCTCTCTCTCTCTCTCTCTCTCTCTCTCTCTCTCTCTCTCT
>NC_068982.1:10738495-10743021 GCF_001194135.2 Octopus bimaculoides | reverse complement strand
ATACACACATACATATGTATACATATGCATATATATCCGCACACATACATACACACACATACATATTTTGGTATTAGTATATTTGCGCGCGCGTAGACATAGTATATATTTAAAGACTCACTGTTTCCCGGGAAAATCTAACCGCACTCTAATTAGTTATTTAATTGTTAGTATCAAAGGCTTTTGTCATCTAACACCTGTGATCTTGTAATTCTCGACGCATATGCCATGTTTCCTAACGATCAGTAATCAAAGGAATATTTTATAAAGCGCAATCCATATTTAACATTAATATGACGAAACATTGATTCTAATACCAACGGAATTAATTAATTAAACATGGAGAAATGAATATTAACCACAATTTGTGCTGGTGTTTATTATCGGTGAAGATTAATTTTCGAAAATAAAACAATTTTGGTTTGAAATTGTCGGTTCAATTAAACACACCCGACAACTACTTTACATAAAATCATGTATGGAGAGACTTTGGTCACAGTTTCATATCCCTTCCAGATATTTTTATCACGTTTACCATAACGTGCAGACGCCTTTTCTACTCTTTGTTATTTATTTGAATATCTGGTGATATTTATTACAAAATGTGCTGTTAAACCGTTAACTAACAAATGTTAAAAGAATCTGTGCCTGTCGTTTGATACAATACTTCAAGTTCGTATTTTGATCAATAATAATTCATAGCGAGAACCAAATTAATTAATGTTCTTTTGATCAAGTTTCATTTTTCTGAGCTAATACCTATGCTTATCAAAATGTACAAGATTAATGTTTCCAGCGAGTAACCTGTTTAGAAGTAATGGAGCCGCTATGCATATTTTATGAAACTGATATTAAATTTCACAAATATATTACCGTTGAAATGAAAACCATTTCTAGGTTACTTGCATAATAACATGTTTACAATCAAGTAGAAGCATAAAAGACAATAACAGAAACAATCAATGAGGTTAGATTGAAAATAAAAGTAATGTTTTTACTAGTTGTATTGATAAAGAAAACAGTAATCCGCTCGAAAGGCGGGAAATTTTAAAAAATACCAAGTAAGTTTGAGTATTTTCACGTTGAAATATCTATCGGTTGTATAAAGGAGAAATTTAGAAAAAAGACAGTTATAAAATAAAATTTTAGATCAGAGTAATGCAGTATATGTTGGAGACATTTGTAGATGAATGTCATAATGGAACACTTGAAAATAACAGGGATTGTAGTGATGCAACCAGCGAAAAACAAAATAACGTTATGTCCCTATTCCCCGAGTTGGGTTTGAAACCGTATTATGGTTGTTGAGGATAATGGTATTTCTTTTGTCCTGTCAACAAGCACAGCTATTTATAGCGTAGGAGTGTATTCGCTGACCCTTTCCGTTCACCGAAAGTTTAGAAAAACAAGTTAGGAACTGTACTAAACTGGCCCAGCTGGGGGGTAACGTAGGACTGTTGGCTTCGGTATTCGTCATAAATACGGCAGGATAGTTGGTATCGAGCAGTTGGCGTCAGCAGTTGGTGGAAGCGGTCAGCGAATGAAGATGGATCGCAGTTGCTGTAAACGGAGTTGATGTAAACACAACAGCCAGATGGACAGAGCAGTCGATGTACCAGCGGTCAGCCAGTGAAGAACAAGTGTGTGACGGCCAGCAGTGAGTTAAGAGAACCAAGATAAACAGAGAGTCTGACAGAAAGAGGCTAAGAGAGAGAGAGGCTATGGTCAGAAGGTGCCAGTCAGCAGAAATGGATAGTCTGAGAAAGAGAGGGACAGAGATATGGAACTGTTGTGGCAGGCACAAGATTGTAGTAAGACTACGTTGGTCACTTCTTGTGATTGTAGTGAGATATTTGAAGGAAAGGAAATTCTTGTAGTAAACGTTTGTGTATATTTCTTTAAAGAAAAGTGTACTTGCGTTGTTATATGTTTTTGCAAAGAACTGTGTTAACTCTTGTTAATTGTGATATTAACTGGTTGAAAAGAAAGAAAAGAAAGAACTTTGCTAACTCTTGTTAAATGGTTGAAAAGAAAAGAGAGAACTTTGTTGTTATATGTTGTTCAAACAAGAAAAAAACAAAGAAGTAAAAGAACTTTTAATTGACTTGATATACGAACTTTGATTGTAAACTTTGATTATGTTAAATGCTTGGAGACTGTTGTTGCATGCGCTATTGCTACATGTGTTATTTCAGAATTATTGTTATGCAACGTTTTGTATTGATGATGTATTGTTTTGCTAAGAAAAAAAAGTTAGCTTCACTACGCAACGTATGGTCTGTGTTATTTCTTCCTTGCCTGTTGTCATCGTTACGTGCTCCGGCTGGGCTTAGTCGTGGCGAAAATCCCGACTCACTGAGCGTCCACGTTCGCGCGCGTGAGTTTTTGACTTCGTTGAGGTGCTTCGTGTGCGGGCGTTCGTAACAGTAGTTTTGTTCTTCTTTTGTTGGGTTATTACATCAGAGTCATTTCACAACACTATGTTGAAAGGAATGGCTTATTGGGTTAAAATGTTTCCTGCATAATGTCGTGGGTCTAAATTCTTTTAACATTGGCTGACCAATGCTCTGTGTGTGTAAGTTGGAAGATGGGAGATTATATATGCTGATGATGATGATGATGATGATGATGATGATGATGACCATCATCATCATCATCATCATCATCATCATCATCATCATCATCATCATTATTGTCATCATCATCATCCTTTAAGTCCGTTTTCCCTGCTGGCATGGGTTGGACGCTTTTACTGAAAACTTGTAAGCTTGGAACTGCACCAGGTTCCAATCTAATTTGGTATGGCTTCTACAGCTGGATGCGCTTCCTAACGCCAACCACTCGAAAAGTGTAGTGGTTGTTTTGAACATGCCACCGGTACGGGTACTAGTTACGAAACACCGGCATCAGCCACGATTACGATCTCATTTGGCTTCACAGGTCTTCTCAGCCATATCGCCCAACGTTCGAAGGGTATTTTTTACGTACCACCAGCATCATCACCCCCATATATATATATATATATATATATATATATATATATATACACACACACACATAAATATGGGAGAGAGAAAAAGAAAAAGCTAAGACACTACTCCCTAGAACGAAGGCGGGAAAGATATACATCTAGAAAATTCTAGAATTTGCACCTAACTTTGACATTGTAAGTTACATAAAGAGTAGAATGGGGTAACATTGCATACTCCCTAAATTTCCAACGTTGCCCTCACCATACAGGACGAGATACTGCAACAGCTTGGGTTTTAAGGGCCCACACCTTCAATAACCTACCATAAAGCCTGAGAGATCTACATAGGACGAATGTAAGTGTCTTCAAAACAGAACTGGATCTCCCCCTGTCAAGAGTTCGGGACGAACCTACATTGCAACGAGAAGCACAGATGAAAGCAGCAACTCCAAACTGCCTCATTCATCAAATACCACAAAACAGAGGAGGTTTAGTGGTGACGACCCAGAATGATCGCAGCTCTCCAGCTGAAACTGGTAGTAAAAATATATATGTATACATAAAGATATATATATACATATATGCGCAGTAGTGACTGTGTGGTAAGCAGCTTGCTTACCAACCACATGATCCCAAGTTCAGTCCCACTGCATGGAACCTTGGGCAGGTGTCTTCTACTATAGCCTAGAGCCGACAAAAGTCTTCTGACTGGATTTGGTAGACGGAAACTGAAAGAAGCCTGTCGTATATACATATATTCTTTCTTTCATTATTTTACTTGTTTCAGACATTTGACTGTGGCCTTGCTGGAGCACCACCTTTAGTCGAAGAAATCTACCCCAGGACTTTTCTTTGTAAGCCTAGTACTTATTCAGTTGGACTTATTCAGTTGGACTTTCTTGTCGAACCGATAATTTACGGTTACACACACACACACACACACACACACACACACACACACACACACACACATACACACATGTAAGTATGAGAATGACAAATGTAGACTTTGTTTAATCTGCGCAGGCCTACTCTTGGCGTCCTCGTCAATATAAATATAGTTACGTAGATTATTTACATTATTTACATTTAATGGATATTTGTCCTAATCTTGTTGTTGTTAACAGAACGTTTCGGCTGATATATCCTCCAGCCTTCATCAGGTGTCTTGGGGAATATACGAACCTGAGTTCTCATTCCTAAGTTATTTTTCGATGTTGTTATTATTATTATTATTATTTAGTGAGAGAGCAGTGCATGCCATCAAGGTGACACTGGGGTAAAATATACGAAGCCGATTATACCCATCATGACTACCCGTCTGATAAGGGTACACCAGGCACATGCATCACAACCATATGTGCGCGACATGGTGATTTCATATCAAGATAAACAGCGTATGACCTCGCAGGTGGGGCCCAGTCAGAATTTTCTTCAGGTCGACTAGCCGCTCCCGCTCAAAAGGTCCCTGAATAAGGTTTGTTTAAGGATGTTGAACAAAACATCCGTGTTTCCAAAGGTGAATTATTCAAACCCCAAAGAATTCCTCTCAACA